>NC_067284.1:46065036-46260036 GCF_020740795.1 Apus apus
TAATTTTCTTTCTGTTGTCCAGATCTTAAGACTGTATAAAAATGGCTGTCACAGTTTGACTCAGGATTGACAACAATGCTCTCGATCCCCTCCCACCCAGGTAGGGAAGGAGAGAGAGAATAAGGAGAGGGAGTCTCTGGATTGAAAACTAAACTAGACAGCTTTAATTAAACACTAATGATAAGAGAAAATATATACAGAATCACAGAATTTTTTGAGTTGGAAGGGACCTTAAAGATCCTTGAGTTCCAACTCCCCTGCATGGGCAGGGTCACCCTCCACTAGAACAGGCTGCTCAGAGCCCCATCCAACCTGCCCTTGAAGACCTCCAGGGATGGAACCCCCACAACATCTCTGGGCAGCCTGTTCCAATGTCTCACCACCCTTACAGTGAAGAATTTACACCTGATCTCTCACCTAAATGTCTCTTCTTTCAGCTTAAAACCATTACCCCTCGTCCTCTCACTGCAAGCCCCTGTAAAAAGACCCTCCCCAGCTTTCCTGTAGGCCCCTTCAGGTACTGGAAGGCCACTATGAGGTCCCCCCGGAGCCTTCTCTTTTTCAGACTGAACAGCCCCAACTGCCTCAGCCTGTCCTCATAAGAGAGGTGCTCCAGCCCTTGGATCATTTTTGTGGCCTGTCTCTGGACACATTCCAACAGGTCCACATCTTTCTTGTGCTGGAGCCACAAGAGCTGGATGCAGTATTCTAGGTGAGGTCTCACCAGGGCAGAGTAGAGGGGCAGAATCACCTCTCTCCATCTGCTGGCCACATTTCTTTTGATGCAGCGCAGGATGGAGTTGACCTTCTGGGCTGCAACTGCACATTGGTGGCTCATGTCCAGCTTTTGATCCACTAGTGCCCCCAGGTCCTTTTCCACAGGGCTGCTCTCAAGTGTGACCTCCCCCAGCCTGTGTTCATATCTTGGGTTACCTCGGCCCAGGAGCAGGACCCTGCACTTGGCCTTGTTGAACCCCATGAGGTTCACCTGGGCCCACTTCACTATCTGAACATTTGCTGGATGCAAAGCTTGAAAGATGTCTGGACTGGTGGTAAATTGAGTTCATTTGAGATGCTGCAGTGAAGTTTGGTCTCCCTTGGGACTATATCATCTTTTTAAAAAGGAAAGAGAGGAGCCTGAAAGCTTATGGGAAGGTTAAGGAGATTGGAGACTTTCCTTGAGTCTTAATATCTTTGGGCTGGGTTTTATTTTACTCCCTAGCTAAAGGGGGAGCTTGAGGCAATGGCCACTGATACTTTTGGAAAGGTGGATGGAGGACTGTTACAACATAAGGTTTCGTAACATGACCTTCCGTTACTTGGTGCTGATGGCTTTTTGCTGATTAAAGGAACAAAGGCCATCGCATCATAACAACAACAAAATACAATAGAACAAAACCCTCTAAGTATACACATTAATGGAAAGAATCAGAGAATGGAAAATGAAACAAAAGCTCGGGTATTCAGAATGCAATCTTACAACATTTCTGGCATAAGTTGCTGTGGCTTTATTAACTCTGTTCTCAAAGCTAAAGATGGTTGGATTTGTCAGCCTTAACTTTGCATTTTCTTGCTTTTAGCAGTTTGTGTTAAACGTTATTGTTATTGAAAATAGCTTTTTATCTGTGTTTAAGAGTTGGTTTGTGAAAGTGTCTACTCCTGGACACATTAATTTCAGCAGGTAGCAAACATCAAAGCACAGTTTTTTCAGCTCAAAAAGTTATCTTTTAAATTGAAGATTAGTCTTTCACTGTGTACTTTTTTGAATAATTGTGAGAATTTGCAACACAGTCTCTATTGTTGTATTATATTGAAAGGGATATGCCTTGATTATATTTTTTTAACTTTTGCTGTGTTTTACTGAAGTTCAAAGCACTAAACATTGTTTATGTAAGCATCATGACATCCAGGTTGCCTGAAAGGAGTATATAAAATTGTAGGTCAAACTGTATTAACATGTCTTGCCAGCTATTATTCCATTCATTTTTTTGAATAGTATTCTGTAATTGGTGGTTGTCAGCCTGTAATTTCCATAGTATGTTCTGAACACTTCAAGTTTTCTCTAATTTTTGTAGTGTTTATACCATATATAGTCAAAGATTAAAGTAAAATGGAAAACTGAGTTACCAGTTTTTATTTGACCAGCTTAATATTTCTTCTGGGGAATCACTCCAGTTATTTGCTAAGTTCACGTATCTGTAATGTTCTTTTAGATTCAATTTTCCGCCCTTTACTTTTCTCCATTTTGTATTTACTTTATTCTTTGTGGTCATCCCATCTAATCTGTGTCTGCCTAATCGGCCTAATATACCCATGTATCATTTCTTTAATGATTTTATTATTGAAATGACACTTAGCATTTGATACTTAAGCATACATTATGGAAGCTTAATTCTCCCATTAGTGGATCAAACTTCCATACTGCTCCCACATTCAGGGTGCTTCATGAGTTAAACAAGCTTTGTTGAATGTTGTCCAAGAGCTGTAATGCAGAGCTATTTTTAAAATCTTTAGTAGTGAGTGAAGGTCACTGTATAGATCTGAGTCACATTCCAGCAGTGACTAGAGCCTCTGGTTGGTGAAGATTCAAGATCTCCTTTCATTCTGCAACTTGAATTTTATCTTTAAGGCCTTGCTTCTGCAAAGAAAGCTTAGAAATTAAACTTTTCGGCACTTCTGCCATGCATAATGAACTGCAGATGTTTTAGAAGCTTCTATGGTATTTCTTTACCCATTTTATGTCTAACTTTACCAAATTAACTTATTTTTGTTTCAGATTCCTTCAACAAAATAATTGACTTCTGAGAAGTGCATAGCAAATTAGAACAACTCTCAAATGACATCCATTCTTAACCTCTCCTTTCTTGAGCTTTTCTAGGTCTTTAACATCCCTGTAGCAGTGTGTTGGCCCTTTGACTTTGAGCTCTTCTCCCCGTTATAGTCTCTGTTATTGCCTTCTGCCTAGACACCAGTACCAGCAGCATTTTCCAGAACTTAGCTGCTTCATTCCTATTCCTCCAGACTCCCTTTTTTCCTTAGGATTTAGCAAGGGCTTCCACCCTTATTGTTTAGGATTTCTATTAAAATTCCTGTAAGATACCATGGATTTACTCCATTTCTTTTCCTCTTGCTCCTATTCATCTTCATGTCACCATATAGTCATGCATCTGACATGGAGTGACTGTTCTTTACTGTAGTGCTTGCAGTTTCTGTTGAGACAAGTCATGATCTGATGCTATGTCTCTGTATCAAGCTATCTCAACATTTTGTCACATGATTTAATATTTGTAATAGATCTCTGGGTCTTTATTCTTTGTATGTTTTAAAATTACTTGAATTTTAATTGATTTTATTAACAAAAATTTAAAATATTTACTATGATCCCTCTGAGTCTGAGAAGTCTGACAAATCTGCTATTACCAAATATTCTGGATAAAGAGCTAGTTTTGTCTTGTTGAATGGTTCGTATGTAGAAATTTATTTCTTTCTTTTAGCTCAAGCTTGTGGTTTGCTTAGTAGAGGTTGTTAAAAAGAATTCCATTGTGTTTCTTTAGTGAAGCATAGCTATCCAGTTAAATATGTTGTACAGGCACTGAATAGTCTAACACTTGAGGGATGCTGGATTTTATTTTGGACATGCTTCTGTATTTCTTTATCATGGCAGAGACTTTATGATGACAGGGTTGTAGGGCATTAAAGTGTCTGGATCAGTGCTATGGTTAATAGAGTGGCCTGTAGTAAAGTTCCTTGGTATTAGACTAATATTTGTTCCTTTCTTTCTGTTTTTTTTCCCCTTTTATAAGCTTGATAGGCTGCAGTTGAAGTTCACTGACTTGTCTTTGTTGTGGGCAGAATCCAAGTACTAACTAAAATTAAAAACTGACATTACCATTATGCCTGTACTTGTTTATTGCATTCCTTGTCTACAGAAAGCCAAGTACTTATCTGCATACTTTGGATTGCTAAAACCTAAAAAATAAAGCAAAATAAACAATTTTTTACTAGTTCATAAATTAATTGATGCTGAATGGCAAGCCTCATTATTTCTGGACTAATCTGTTAAATCAAAATAGGTGAGCCTTCCTCTCTCTTTTTTTGTCTCTTATTTAAGAAAATGGCATGATCTCAGGAGAGCATCTTTAACTAAGATAGCATAAGCACATAGAATTATTTTATACAACAGACAGACAAATTGTGCTGATTGCATTAAAAGAAAAAAAAAAAAAAGGCAAAAAAAACCCCTGGCCTAAAAGACTACAGTAAATCACAAAAGTGATCTCAAATGAACAGAGATAGATTTCTGGAATACGGTGTGCAATGAAACCACTGACCTCTTATACAAGGGTTCATGTCTTTTTCTACAGAAACAGATGGGTAATAGCATAATGCTGAAATCATGCTCTACATAATATGGACCTAGTGATTGCAGACCTGATTGCTTGCCATATGGTTGCTGAAGGGTTGAAGAGAAAATGGGATGATATGCAAACCCTTAAAAGCAACATTTTTATTGAATGGCCATTACATTAAAACCCAAACTCTGCAAATGAAGGGAAGAACTGTGGTGAATAATAATGAAATAACAAAACAATAAAAGAAGAAACACAATAGCATGTATTTGTTTTCAATATGCAAAATAATACTTTTTTCTTTTTTTTTTTTGTCATTTTGCCTCATGTTAAGAGCATTCGGTGGAAAGTTGGTGGGACACTGCTGCCTGCAGGGCACAAATACAGCATAGTGGAGCATTGCAGTATTCACTAGGTCAGACAGAAAAAGAAAATAATCACTTGTCTCTAAGGAAAAGCTTCTGAGTTAAACACTAACTAAAATATGCAACTTGCATACATGAACCACATTATTGAGGGGCTGGTGGAAAGCCTTCATTAGACTTGCTTTTCCAAGACAGATTTCTACAACCTATTTGTTTCTTCTGGAAAACAAGTTGCTTCACTGATTTTTTTTTTGATTTTTTTTTTTTTCTTGGTACATTCTTGTTACAGGTAAGTAGCCTATTTTTTTTTTTTTTAATTGACATCACTCAGTAAGCTAGAGGAAATGCAAAGAGCTAGTGTTCAAGTCCTCACTTACCAATATGTATTTGTCTAGAAGAGGCTCCTTTGTAGGAAGATTATATATGGCACTCAGCAATGTGACCACAGCTTCATGGCCATGCCTACTTGCATGCTAAGGATAAGTGTATATGAAAATGTGACATTTTGAGAATGATGGCAAGTCTTTGAGACTGATGAGAAACAGAAACAGGGTCTGAAAATCCTGTTTTCCTTGGCTATTATTATACAACATTTGAATGGCAGGCCCAGTATCATCTCTTTAGAGGTATCAATGGCTCACTCTCTGTTTTGCTATAACGGATTGATAAAGGGAGGATATCCAATGGATGAAAGCTATAAATGCAATGCATTCTAGAGATTATGAAAGTGTGGAGTTCTGTAACATGAGCCACTAGAATCTGGCTGGATTTAGCCTCCTCTAGAGGCTCAGTTGTGTATGAACATACAGATGACTGATTGCTTAGTGCAGAGTGGACCTCACCAGCTTTGAAGTCAAAAGATGCCTAAAGGATAGTTTTGTTTGTAATGTGAGATTAAAACCTCCCACCATAATGTGTCCATCCTCTGTCAGGAGACACTTCTCTTTCTGCAAGGCATGCCCAGTCTGTGCTCTCTAGCACACAGCTGTGTTTAGACAGGGATGGATTACCAGTTCATTTTAGCCAGTACAATATTCTCTCTGTTGTGCCGTGTGGCTGTACTGCCTCACATGTGCGTACTGCAACAGACCCGTCTCTGTACAGGTGCCTCCTCTACACCATGCTGCTTAAGAGTTTCCAAGATCAAGATGGGGTAATACAGCTATCTCTGATTAATCACTACTAAATACAGACTTCCTTAGCTTGACAGGCTTTTCTGGTGCATGCCATGAATCACAATTTGTTTGACTGCAAGAATGGAAAATATTTATTTGAACAATTATTTTCAAAGAAAAATCTTCCATGTATGTGAGCCTCAGGATCATCCTCAGGATTGCTGGGCTTTTCATCAGCTGCCCACCTCACTTCTATTTCATTTGGAGGCCTAAAGACATATGACAAGCAGCATATTCCAGTATTTAAGACATTTTAAATATGGCAAAACAGATTTTCATATGATGAGAAGATATTTCCTCCAGCCTATAAAATTGATTCTTATACTTCTCGACTATTGACATGCTGGCTGTGTGGCAGCAATAAGTTTTGCATAACTTTCAAGAGCCCATGCTGACCTACTTAACAGGCATCTACTGCTACATAATGTATTTAGGTCAAGTATTGCATTTGAGCTTATCATCAATCTTGTAATAGTCCGGCTCACTGTGAAAGCTGCAGGTACATGATTGATGCAAACATTCTATAGGATTGAAAATATTCTTGTCTTTTTCTTAAAGGGAAGTCTATCATTGTGGTGTTATTATTATTTATCTGTATCAGAGAAGCATCAAGGATTACTAATCACAGCTCCCTGAACCTGTGCTGGTGCACCACAGGTTTGTCTTGCACTGTTACCTGGTTGAAAGGATGTCCAAAACTATCTGTAAAAAGTGATTTATTAGTATTTTTTGCAATAGTTCATTTGGGCTAGACAGTGTACAAGGCAGTTTAAAATCTGTATTTTTACCATGAGAGGTTACTGATTGTTTCTTAGATTCAGAATAATAAAATTTGCAATTTTGCACCCTTGTATGCTGTATGCAAATATAGGAGAGGTCCCTTGCAAATATTAAATAGCCGGGAATAATCCTTTTGTTAACTGATGCTAGTGTTTAAAATTATGGTGTTTTGCAGCAGTTGCAGGGCATGCATGTAGGGAGAGCCTATAGCTTGGTCTGGTCTCACTGTGCAGCACTGTGAGGTGAACCCAGCTCACTATACATGGATACACATACCTTGTCTCTTGTACTTTCAGCTTTGGTAGGAGAGAGGGGTTTTTGCATAGGACTGAAGAGACTGGACTAAGCAATCATTTTTCAAAAACAATATGCTTCCTTTCTTTTTTTCCTGCTGTAGTTGCAGCTGGTATTTTAGCCCACACTTTGGGTGGGGTGTTAAAGCATTTATTTTAATAAAGTAATGCCAGCCTACTTAGTCATCTATATAATATTAGCCAAATGCACCTTGGTTTGTGCAGTAAATTGTTGCAAAGTTATATGACATCTTAATGCTCTGACAGAATGTGAAAGACAATAACACTACTCAAAAGACCAGAAAAGGCCCTTTATGGCTACTGAATAATATATTAGCTTTTAACACTGTATATACGAGCAGAATGGGATAAGGTATAAAATCAACAAAATAATTATTTATACCAGATGTTATATATTTTATCAAAATCAGAACTAAACAACCTCACAACATGGTGTGAACTGGTTTTGATATGGTATTCATTACCTCTAAGAGCTGTAAATGCCTGCAGTTCAAGTCCCAGTCTGCCTTTGGGGCTGATGAAATGCTATCTTACTTGTGCATAATATGAAAAAAAAGTTATTCTGGAAGCAACTTGTAGATCTGTTGTGGGAATGGACTTGCAGGGATCATTTCTAGTGCCCCATATGTGCAAATATAGGGACCAGTGATGAGCCTCTAAAATGTGCATTTGGGTACCTGCATAAGAATCCTTCTAAAATTAACATACATAGTGCTGTGGATCTGAAAATCTATACTGCACTTTTAAGCACTATATTATTGTATAATAGTATATTAGTATATTACATACACAGCAATGAAATATGCATGAAAAAAGTCCAACATATGAATGGATCCCAAAAGTCTGGCAACTTCTATCCTTTGCTTCCTTTTTAACTGCTGTGCAAACATTATCAGTTCATATGACAAATTAGTTTGTTATCTCCTTCTGTATTCCAAACAGAATTTTCATGACATTGTTTGTGGCTTTATTTAAAATTTTTGAAGAAAAGAAGTTAATTGCAGTGTAGTACCTGTTTCACTGGGTAAGGTGGACAAGCTGACTAGCAGAGGAGCGCTGCTGGATCTTGTGCTCACCAACAGGGAGGGCCTTTTTGAAGCAGTGGTGGTCAATGGCAGCCTTGGCTGCAGTGACCATGAGATGGTGGAGTTCAGGATCCTGTGTGGGAGGAACAGAATACCCAGCAGGACCAGAACCCTGGACTTCCACAGAGCAAACTTTGGCCTCCTCCATCAATTGTTAAGGGAAGTCCCATGGGACAGGGTGCTAGAAGGTAAAGGGGCTCAAGATAGCTGGTCAATATTCAAGGACCACTTCTTGCAAGCACAGGATCAGTGTGTCCCAATAGGTAAAAAATCTAGTAAGGGAGCTAGGAGACCAGCGTGGTTAAAAAAGGAACTGCTGGGCAAGCTCAAGTGGAAAAGGAAAATCTATAGATCATGGAAGGAGGGGCTGGTCACTTGGGAGGAATATAGGAATGCTGTCAGAGAATGTAGGGAGGCAACTAGGAAAGCTAAGGCCTCCTTGGAACTTAACCTTGCAAGTCAGGTTAAGGATAATAGAAAGGGCTTTTTCAAATACATAGCCAACAAAACTAACACCAGAGGCAATATTGGCCCACTGTTGAATGAGGTGGGTGCCCTGGTGACAGAGGATATAAAGAAGGCAGAGGTGCTGAATGCCTTCTTTACCTCTGTCTTTACTCCTGCAGGCTTTCCCAATGAGGCCCACTTTCAAATAGCCCCAGAAGAAGTCAGGATAAAGGAGGAGTTTGCCTTGGTAGATGAGGATTGGGTTAGGGATCGGTTGAGTAATCTGGATATCCATAAATCGATGGGTCCGGATGAAATGCATCCAAGGGTGCTGAGGGAGCTGGTGGAGGTCATTGCTAGTCCACTCTCCATCATCTTCGGTAAGTCATGGGTAACAGGAGAGGTGCCTGAGGACTGGAGGATAGCAAATGTCACTCCAGTCTACAAGAAGGGCAAGAAGGAGGACCCGGGTAACTATAGACCGGTCAGCCTCACCTCCATCCCTGGAAAGGTGATGGAACAACTTGTCCTTGGCACTATCTCTAGGCATATCAAGGACATGGGGGTCATCAAGAGCAGTCAACATGGTTTTACCAAGGGTGAGTCATGTTTGACTAACCTTATAGCCTTCTATGAGGAAATTACTAGGTGGATAGATGATGGTAGAGCGGTGGATGTGGTCTATCTTGATTTCAGTAAAGCATTTGACACCGTCTCCCACAGCATCCTTGTAGATAAGTTGATCAAGTATGGGTTTGATGATCAGGCAGTGAGGTGGATCAAGAACTGGTTGAAAGGAAGGAGTCAGAGAGTTGTAGTCAATGGGGCAGAATCTAGTTGGAGGCCTGTGATTAGTGGAGTCCCTCAGGGGTCGGTACTGGGACCGGTGTTGTTCAACATCTTCATCAACGACCTGGATGAGGGTACAGAATGTACCCTCAGCAAGTTTGCTGATGACACCAAGCTGGGAGGAGTGGCTGACACACCAGAAGGCTGTGCTGCCATTCAGAGAGACTTAGACAGGCTGGAGACTTGGGCGGGGAAAAACCTGATGAAGTTTAACAAGGGCAAGTGTAGAGTTTTGCATCTGAGGAAAAAAAATGCCATGTACCAGTACAGGTTGGGGGCTGACCTGCTGGAGAGCAGTGTAGGAGAGAGGGACCTGGGGGTCCTGGTAGACAGGAGGATGACCATGAGCCAGCAGTGTGCCCTTGTGGCTAAGAAGGCCAATGGCATCCTGGGGTGCATTAGAAAGGGGGTGGTTAGTCAGTCGAGAGGGGTTCTCCTCCCCCTCTATTCTGTGTTGGTGAGGCAGCATCTGGAGTATTGTGTCCAGTTCTGGGCCCCTCAGTTCAAGAAGGACAGGGAACTGCTTGAAAGAGTCCAGCACAGAGCCACAAAGATGATTAAGGGAGTGGAACATCTCCCTTATGAGGAAAGGCTGAGGGAGCTGGGTCTCTTTAGTTTGGAGAAGAGGAGACTGAGGGGTGACCTCATCAATGTCTACAAGTACGTAAAGGGTGAGTGTCAAGAAGATGAAGTTAAGCTTTTTTCAGTGATGACCAGTGACAGGACAAGGAGTAATGGATACAAATTGGATCATAGGAGGTTTAAGGTGAATATCAGAAAAAATTTTTTCACTGTGAGAGTGACAGAGCACTGGAACAGGCTGCCCAGAGAGGTTGTGGAGTCTTCTTCACTGGAGACATTCAAAACCCACCTGGACGCCTTCCTGTGTGATGTACTCTAGGTGACCCTGCTCTGGCAGGGGGGTTGGACTAGATGATCTTTCAAGGTCCCTTCCAACCCTTAGGATTCTATGATTCTATGATTCTAAGAGTACTGAGCCTTCACTCAGCTGTCTCAATGTGAAGGTCTTAAATTACACCTTTATGTTACTTTAGTGAGATTTAGTTTGTGATAAAGGAGTTTTTAAAGAGATCTTATTTCCAGAGTTTTGGCTTATCCTATTGAAAGATTGCTTTGAAATTATGGGCTTTCATTCTGGCTAAATAATAATAATAAGTTAGAAATAATTAATACTGGATTCAGAAATATCTCATTTGCATTTTCTGTAATAAATTATACTATATTCAAAATTCAGAATGGATTTCTGTAGTGTGATTTCCTTTCAGTAAGAAGTTGTGAGTTCTTTGGCTTGAGTTCACTGATACCAGAATGAAAATGAGTGGGCAGAGGTGAAATTTTTCCTGTCAAACACAAGTGGATGGGGAGAAAATAGGGAGGTGGTTGTATACAAAGTAGAGCCACTTTAACTTCTGCCTGTACCTAATGTATTTATACATGCGACAAGATGAGTACTTCTTACTCAGGATAACATAAATAACCACAGCACAAAATGTTTTAGGAGGTAATATTGAAATTGCTTGTTGTCAGTAAAGTCAAGAATTATGCAAGATGAACAGTTGTTCTTTTCAGTTCTCTAAATGTAAACAAATAGGCTATTTGTTTTAGGGACATAGTTGTATTTCCCAAGCTGTTACTGTAGTCGGGTGTTGAGTACATATAGTACCTTTTCTTGCTCTTTTAAAAGTATTGCTGTGGTTAAAAGGGAGGGAGGGAAAAGGACAAAGATGGAAGAATGTAGTTTTGATACTGTTCTGTAAAGACTGCTGAATTTGTTATATTTTGAGCACAGAGGCTAAACATAGCACTGGAGTTGTTGCAAGAGTTGCTTGTTTTCTTTGTCATTGAAGTTAATATTTGGTAGGTGTAAATCCACTCAGCTAGTTGATATAAAATGAAGTCTTCTGATGTGAGCAGTCAGCTTCACAATCTGGTCCTGAATGTTTCAAATCCCTGTTGCAGGCGCATCTGATTCGAAAATTTAAGGAAAAAAGTAGCAAGAACATTCTCTAATGTAGGACAGAGTGGGTGTACTTGGGTTTTTTTAATGGACTTTTATTACAGCTTTTCTCTTTACATTTCTTAGAAAGTAGGAAGCACCTTCTAATATTTAACTGTCTTTGTGTCTCATATTTAACAAATCAGCGCATATCTGTTGATCTCTTTCTGCAAACATTTTGAAGCACTTGAAACCACTTCTTATTATTTATAGCGATTCACTAAATTAAAAAATGCTACTTTTCCCTTGCAGGTATATGCATCATTTATAGTCTGGCTTAATTATATTCTGTACTGTAGAAAGTCCTGTAGGAGAATGGTTATGTAATGCTCTTATGTCATTACATTAACATGCATTAAATTCCTGGCAGAACCATATTCACTGTAACAAAAGGTTCGTTAGCAGGACAAAAATGCTTAACTTGGGAAACTGCTAGAAGAAGTGAGACACATTTTCAAGCTGATATTGTTGATGTGCAATTATATATTATGTACAGAGTTGATCTGGGATTAGCTAATCCCATATGACAAGTATAAATGTGATAAAAGTTGTTCATTCAAATCTCTTTTTGCAGTCATAACTTTGAATAGAAGTTATCATCATTAAATCTGGAGTGTATATAAGGGCGACACACTGAAGTTAATAGAGCAATGCCATTTACACCACATGGGAGTTTTACATTAGCACTTTGCAAACTGCAAATATAGGAAAAAAATTAACCATACACCCTATTTACATGTGCAACTAGTGCAAAACAAATTTATAGCCTCAATTCTGTTATACATTTAAATATAGTCTTTATTCTTCCACCTCCTCTCCCCTGTTGTTGAAGTGTAATGGTGGGCGATTTCAGACAGAACACCTGAGCACATTCTTTTGCAGAATGTCATGCCTCTGCCTGAACCAACTTTGGAAACGGATCATTTTAGTTTTGTTGAAATGACAGTTAAATAGGAGGAATATATCAAGAGTTAAAACTTCATTACTGGAGAGCAATAAAAATGCATCAAGCCTCGAATATTGTCTAGAAGATCAGATTTCTTGGTTATGTTGACACTTTAAAGAAATATGTTTATTTAAGGAATAGAAATTCTATATAGTGGAATACTACAGTGATAAATTGCATTGTAGTTAGGCTGTCTCTGATGTTCTAATTTTATCACTTGACAATGGACTATTGCTACCCATATGCAAGTCACCTGAAGAAGGAAAAAAAAAAATAATGCTAAGGGGGAAACCTGCCTTTTCTCTAGTACTTCAGTGGGACTTATGCTGAACATTTTTTAAGTCTGAAAGCATTTAATTGTATTTGCAAGCACCTTTCCACTGGATGCTAGCAAAGAATTATCAGGTGTACATATGCTAGAGATAGCACAAGGAAATTTATCTCATTTTAGTTTCTGCATAGATGAAAAGCAGAGGATGCTTTGAGTTTCATGAAAAACTGGAAATACGGAGACTTAAAATTCTCCAGACTTACATGTCTGACAACTTTCCTAAATTTAGATGTTATGGCTGTTTTCATAACCTGAAAAGTCTTCTGTGCAAAGTAGATTCTCAAAAAGAGCTACCTGGAAAACACTGATAAACATGTCTAGTTACAACCCAAGTTGCAAGGAAGTGATTTTTAACATATTTCACAACAAAATTGCTA
The DNA here is from genome assembly GCF_020740795.1 of Apus apus. NCBI lineage: Eukaryota > Metazoa > Chordata > Aves > Apodiformes > Apodidae > Apus > Apus apus. The sequence goes on from NC_067284.1 coordinate 46,078,072, forward strand.
CTTGTTCTCAGTTTTGCAGATGGTTCCCCAGGTTGACTTGTGAGAATGATAAGGAAGGACAAAAGTTTATTTGGCAGCACAAGAACTCTGTCATTGCTCATGTTGAGAGCATCTGTCTTGCTCGTCTACTTCAGTTTGAGCACTGAATAGTCAAGGGATAGTCTGTTCTGGTTTCAGTTATGGGGATATTCTTGTGGGATGAAGTGTCTACAGCTTGAATTGTCAATGCTGAATAATACATATGTTTGCTGCAAGAAAAATAAAATAAAGGAATTTTGAAGGATGAAATGTGAAGTCCTCAGTTAATTTCCAGCCTGGCCAGTGTGAGCACAAGTTCCTTCAATGAAAAACATGAAAGCAAAAACCCTGAGTTTATAAGATAAAAATGATACTAAAAAAATTATAGAGGTATATTGTAACTTCTGTTTTGACCCAAAGTTGTTGGTTTCAATTTAATAAATCATTGTGGAATTCTACAGGAAAGAAAAAAATCTCACTCTAATAGAGCCATACTATGTTTTTAAAATGGTCTCAACTAGATAAAGGTTGTGTCTTGCATTTGCTTTCACTCTCAAGCATCTTTGAGCCTGCTTTGTGGAAGGAGGATGTTTGTCAAAGTTTGATGTTCAGCTATCAATATCTCTTTGAAATAGGTATCAGGGATGCTGGAGGTTTTGAGACATCTGCTGTCAATTGTCACTTGTGAAAAACGAGGAGAGGGATTTCAAAAAAAAAAAGTACTTGGCACACCTTACTGCATTAGTTCTGATGAGTTGATTAAAAATGCTGTCTTTGATATAAATAAAATGAAGCAATATTTGCAGTCTGCATAATATAACTGAACAAGGTCTGTGAAACTTAGGCACCACGTATCTTTACTCTTCCTCCTGTTCCTAAATTCTCTGTTCTCTTGTTCTAGTGAAATTTCAGTATTTCTGGGTCAATGAGGTATTTCTGTAGATGGAAGCAATACAATGTAGTTTGCAAAAATGTGTTCTTCAAGAATGTTGAAAAGTAAGCTGGGTGAAGAGGTACAGTGTTCAAAGTTTGGTATTAAAATTCTGCATTTCTGCTCAAATGGATGCATTTCCATTTTTTTTTTGTTTAAAGCACATGATTGATTTTATAGATTCAGTATTTGCACACATTACTGAGATTCAGGCTTGAAGATTATGACTCTCATTTTTTACAACTCCCATTTTGTGGAAAAAATGGCCTATTGCATTGTGGGAAAGTGGAGAGCACTCTTCAAAGGTATATAAATTAATTCTTTTCATTAGAGGAACAGAGAGAAAAAAAGTGAAAATCAAATACATTCAAATATGGTTTTAAAGACTGATAAAAGGCTAAAGGATTACATGAAAGAGGCAGGAGAAACTTCAGAAGTACATAAGATACTATTAGCTTTTTAGTTTTAGTTTTCAGTCTCTGTCTTGATCTTGCACACCATTTCAGTAGCTTCTTCAATCTACAGGAGTCAAAAGGTCTGAAAAAGTAACAGAAGCAAGTGACTGCACTTGTGTGTCCAGCGAGACAAACCAGCAATTTCATCTGCAGGTCTGGCAAGAGACACGAAGCTTTAAATCTGTGTGGTTGTGGGCTGTATTGCCACCAGTGTTAAAGAAAATGCCCGTACATCTCAGGTGGGATTAGTGACTTGCTGCAGAGGTTGTGCAATGGCAAACACTCCCTCGTGGTTCCAGCTGGGCTGTCTGCAGAGGAGTAGGAGCTCTTTTCTCTGCCTACAGAAGCTTTCGGACGGCATATAGACATCTGCTTTCACTGCATCGCTGTCTTCTAGACCGCAAAGAGAGTGTGATAGGCTGAAAGATGAGTGGAGTTGGAGATGTGACTGTGAAGATCTGTCTGTGCCATCCTTTTTCTTGACAAGTTTATGGAATCTAAAAGATGGTGGAAGCTGTACCCATCAAGGAGGCATTTTATTTTCATTCACAGCATGGGCGGAGAAGGGCTATATTTGGAGATTTCCTCTGCAGATACAAGGAATAAGTCCTGGGTTTGATTTCATCCATATCTAGCCTTAAACTGAGAAAAGCTTAATGTGCAAGATGGCTGAATTTCAGTATGCTAAGTGTGTTCTGCAAAAAAAATTTCCTTGTAGTCAGATTTGTTGCTGAATATCACCTTAAGTAGGTTTTCTGTTTCCTTCCACCTCTTTTTTTGCCTATCAAGAACTGAACCAGAATTGGAAAAGAGACAAAGGTGCTAATAAAGCAAAAAAGACAAAAGGACAACAGAAAAGAGCTGTTGATTTTAGGGACTTTGGTTTACTTGATCTTCCTTTAAAAACTAAGCTTTAGTATGAAAAGTATCCTTTTGAAAAAAGGCTGGCTGTCTTTCAAAATCTTGAATGGGAAAAAAATCAGGTTTGTGTCAGATACTTACAGATACTTTTAGATGCAAGTTTAAAGTGCTCTGCTTTGAAACCAACACCATTTTTCAAAGGAGATTTTGGGATTTCTTTCTTTGTAACTTGACAACATGGATTGCTAATGTCAATAGTCTTTAGATCACTCAAAAGACATTAGAATAGAAAATGTCAGTACTTCCAGTCTTTTAATGCAACTCCCTCAAGTATTGTTACAACAAGAGTCTATGGGATGATTTTAACTTTTTAACTCACCAAGTTTGTAGGTGTAATCCAGAGTGCTTTGGAGGCTGAAGCCATTTTTGACACGATGTGAGAAGGAGCTGGAGTTGCTCTGAAGCACTCCCTGACTGGGCTCCCACAGGCTGCAAGCGCCGTTTGCTGAGCTGCTCTTTCCAACTTGGGGCAAACTCTTGGAATAGGCATTTTCCTGGGGCTGGGGAGGGGAAGTCTGTCTTCTTTTGAAGTTTTAACTCAGGAAGCCTCTCCAGAACAGGCTGGTGAAGTGTGATGGCTTAGCTCTACTGAATCAAAGCCTGGTGAGACGAATCCATAGCTCTCCTGCAGCTCAGAGATCTTCTCCGCAGTTTGTATTTAGGTTCTCAAGGTGCATTGCATCTTTGTAAGGCAAGTTATTGCTGTCAGTTATTGACTTTCACATTACTGAACTGGAGAGGGTTTTATACTAAACCTCCTACTTTCTCCTCTTATTGAATTAGTGGGGTTTTTTTGAGTGCATATCTGCATGTTAACAGCATAATATTTTTTTCACGGCAGGAGAGTAATTTCCTAATTCATTTGTACTGCTGAACATTCTTCACTCTAGTTATAAAAGAAATACAACGGGATTTAGATTTTTGTTTTTAAATGCCCTGTAAACCTCGAATTAGAAAAATAAAGCTGTGAATATATAGGGTTTTCCTCTTCTGAATCTCTCTGTAAACCCTTATCATGAAAACTGTAGGGAATATTCTCTGTAGAATTGAAATTTAGCAGAAAAAGAAAGTACATAATTAAAAGCAAATTCTGGTATTCATACAGAGTCTGATTTTGTATATATGTGTGTATATATAAAAAATTAGTGATAAGAATGAGTTTAAACTCCAAAAGAACAAAACGAGGAATAGGAGAGCCTCTGGAAACCAAGTTGAAATCCCCGTTGAAGCTGGTGGGAGTTCTCATACTGACTTCAGTGGATTTAGAATTTCACTGTAAGGATTTTTAGACACTTCTAAAAAGAAAAAGGCAACCTATTCCATACTAACCTGAAACATTCACTGCTTAGCTTCTGTCCTGCTTAGATTCAGATTTGCAAGTCTATAAATCGAAAGGAGAACTGTACGAAAGTGAAACTATGCGTTTCAAGTCAGAAAGTAACTTGAGATCTTTTCACATCTTGCTCTTCAGAGTTATTCCCAGTAGCAGAAGTGACTGAGCTGGAGTTGTTATGATCCACGGCACTTTAAGGAGGGGGGAAATCAAAGAGAGAAACTAGAGCAGTTAGAAAATGCCTTGAGATGGTATGTGACACAAAAGACTGAAACTCCCTAAATGAATTTGCAACACAGCATACTCATCGCTGCTGGTTCGAAAGGGGAGTTGAAAAAAACAAAATCCAGTGTTGAATGGATTAAAGGCACTAATTCCTGCTGGTGAGAAAGTAAACCCAGGATTTAATAAAATTTCTTCTACTGTCTCATCCAAACAGATGACACTGAATATCTTCTTTTTGTTTTGTGCTGTTTATTTTTGGGAAACAAGGAAACATAAAAAGATACATTAAGATCTAGAACTGCAGAACAGGGAAATGAAATTGGTTTGTCACAGAAGATTTTTTATTGACATCTTTAGTTTGCTTTGATGTCTGTAATTAAATCACTAATTATGTGTTTCTGTTGCAGTGGTCATGCTTTTATTACATAATTGCTACAAGTTTTTCTCTCACCACTAATAATATTTTTTTAACCTTATGCATGCTAGCTACATACTTCCTAATGTAAAAAGGTTAGAAATAGAGTTATTGACTGTTACGATTAACTCAATCAGAGGGGTTCAAAGTTCTTTGCCATAAATTAAATACATTTTGTGGCAAAGGATCAAAGATAATTAAAGGATGAAGCAGTTGCAGTCATTAAACAATAAATATTATTTCAACACTGATTGAAGAAAACAAAAAAACTGAAAGCCTTTTTTAAAGGAGGCGAAAAAGTTTAGCCTAGGGTAATAAAATAATTTTAAAAAATAATTTGTACTCTGATCCTTTAATCTTGCTTCTGTATTTTCTCAAAAAGCATTTGATTAGGTGAGATGCAATTCAGTCACCTTCTCTTTTATTTTTTTCCCTTTTTGAGTTTAGGCATAATTTTTGTCAGTGTATTTCAATGTATTCATTAATTTTTCTCATTTGTTTATTTTATGCAAACCATAAGAGACACTTTTTTCCTCAGTGAAGATTGCCTCTTTATTTTATTTTGAAATATTTGTATATTTATTTCATTAAATGAGATAATGCTTTTTCTTATTAACATAATTTCCAGTACATTAAACATATTTCTCCACAGACAGAAGAGAGGAATCAGATTAAATGACAGTTAAATCACTTGCAGCAATTTCAGCTGTTAAAAGAAATAAGTGTCTCTGTTTTCTTTGTGATCACGAGATGTGCTGTAAAGGGAAATGAAATACTAAAGAAAGGAGGGAAAACATAAAGAAATAATGACTGACTTATTGCAGTAATACCACTGAGAGAAGAAAACTCACTGCAAATAAAAGGAAAAATAATATAGTGGATTTGAAAGTTACCAAAATTCATTTCTTATTGATGAGATCAATGCAAGCCTAACACTAAGTAAACTGCAGGAGGAAAAAGAAGAAAAAGCCCACCAAAAACTGAAAAATGCCATAAATTATGGGTGTTGAAAGAAGAAATAAATAATATGCATTTGGAGGACTATTACTCTAAATGCCTTTAATTTTTAAATATTTTTTCTCATATTTAGGGAAGGGAGAAGAAATTATGTCTTGGTAAACTAACCATGCACCTCTGCTAATGTTTGCTAAACTAGTTAGTGTTCTCCAAATGCCCATAGGGCCTTAGTACAGATCTGTAGTGTTTTCTTGAGCAGGCATGGGGCGACATAAAGAGGAAGATTATCTTTATATTGACTCTCATTATAATAATTCTGGAACATTTTATAATAATAAATATATTTGTCTTCATTATATTTTTATTATTCTTTTAATTTCCAGAGCGTGAACCAGCTGCTTTGCAAAGATCTTTTGAATGAATGACTGTGAATTTCTAAGGTAATCTTCATGTTATTATCCACTGTGCTTTTACCTGTAAACCAATTATTTTTTGACTGAGTTTTATGTCTGATGTTGTAGCTTTGAGTAACAACTAGTCCAGTATTTGCCATTTTCCTTGACTCTCTCACTTTCTCATCCAAGTACTCTACCACTTTTATGCACTCTGCATCAAATACTATTACTTATAACTGTAAGATGACATCATCAAAGGGGTTCGTGGGATAGGGGACTCATTTTTAGCTCCTTGCTCTATCTCAGAGTTAACTAAAAATATCCTTTTTAAAGGATTTTAATTGTAGTCTTTTGCCTTTTAAATGCCTAATGAGAAAAAGCAATGTCAGTGCTGTAGAGCATTCTTCCTTATGTGAAACGGAGCAGGAAAAGTGAGGTGGAAAATGGCACAGTTGTAAGACTTTTACAGAATTGTTATCTGGGGCTGGAGATCAGACTCTGCCTTCCTTCTTGGTTACAGAAGGTTTTTGCACCGGGGTTGGTGTCCCTTGTGTCCCCTTTTGAAGTTCTATTTGTTGTGCCAAGGGGAGCTGTAAGGGAATGGAGGTGGTAATGGAATTTAGCAGTTGAGGAGACTCTAAGAAATTACAGTGCATGTGAAACATAATTAAAGAAATAAAACCAGAAGCATCTGTCATCATCCTCTGTGGACATGAACCAAGTGGGGATTGCTCCTGCCAAGCAGAATCACATCTGTGTTACTCCAAAAGTCCATCAGCTGAGCCATTTCTCACAAATGCTTTAAAGTGTCTGGTGGGCATGGGTTGAGGGTCATTTCAAGTTCTGCCACAAGATCACTGTGTAAGGAAGCTCTGCAAAACCAAGAGAGCTGGTAAGTGAAAATAAATTAATAAAAAAATTCTAATGATGGTGCTTATACTTACAACCTTCATTATCATATTTTCAGAGGGCGTAATAATCATTAATGTGTTTATTGTGCCCTTGTGATTTGGGGCAGTAATGTTATCCATGTTCATACACACAGAATTGAAACATAGGCAGTCCAAGTACTCTACTCCAGCTCATGTGGGAAGGCTGCTGAAGACCTGTTCCTGTTTGCTAAGTTCCCTTGCAGGATCTTGACCCATCCTCCTGGCTTTAGTTCTGTGTTCAAGGTGCCTAAGATAGGAGATTAGTTGTGTTGGACTTCCTCTGCAGTCAGTAAAGAGAGATAGGGACCTCCAGAGGGAAATTCTGATCTCTGGGCATTTTCAGTCTTTCCCAATGAGTTTTGGCAAGTGTCTGCAAAACCATGCTCCTTTCAGCAAAGTACCTTAAGAGAGATTTTACATCTCTGCTGTGGGCCCTCACTAATGATATGATATGGTTCAGTATCACCATGAAATAGAACATTTACATTTTTGCCTCTGATGAAGAAGCCCAGTGCAGCCATAATGGACTTTTGAAGATGTTTCATCATGTTTACAAAATGACATCATGATCAACGGGCACCTGATAGTTGTAGCAGAAAGAAGCAAACAAAAAAGTCTCTTGATGAGGTGTGAGGTTAAGTGAGCAGGTACCCTCTGCTGGATTTTGTTGTGATCGAGTAACCCTTTAAATAGCCATGAAGTTCTTATGACAATGAACAATTGTCCTTTTGGTCTCAGAGATGTAATAGCAGGACAACCCAAACCTTATCTGTGTCCTTTTCTGTAGGTCTTGTTTAGGCTGGGCTGTAACCATGCAAAATAACTGGACACATGTTTAGCTCTATGCACACTAATCATCTCTCTGCAATTAAAAGAACTAATGCATAACATGTCATGGTACTACAAGTGATAGCAAGTTTGAGACTTCAGTTTATAAAAATGTGTGTAAAAGGCTGTTAACTGTTTTTACCCAAACTGGTTTTAAATGAAGTAGGTGATGGGAAAAATCTGTTTCAGAGTTTAACAAGTTTATATTTTGCATATTCCATACCGAGGACATTTTTCTTCTTGTGACATCACAAGAAACTAAATCAGTCTTTGACCAGGAGGGTATGATGCTAAAGATATTCTCAGAATAACATGATTTAGTTTTTGGAAAATATTAAGCATTGCTACATTGGACATTTTGTGTTATATAACAGCAGTTTTTCCATTCTGCGCTAAATAGTATTCTCAAATCTCGCGTCTTGCATGATATTGCCTATTTCATGCCTCTGACAAACTGGCTGAAACAAGCTCTTTTCCCTAAACTTGAGATATTTGTGGATAAAGGATTATTATCTGTGACATATTTTAAAGGAAGAATAAATTACAGCATTGTTTAGGCAGGTTTGCAGATGCAGACAAGATGTTACTTGTCTGATGCCACAACAAAGGTCTGTGTCAGAGTTCATAGGTGGATTCAAGAGCATTGGGTTTCCACTTTTTGTGCTTGGATCAGTAGGTTTAAAATCTAGAGCAGTCCAGAATATATACTGGAATAGTTTCTTGTTCCATTTTTCAGTTAGTATTTTGGTTGTGTGGCCCATTCTGTCATATGGCAATATTTAAAAATTAGTGAGCAAATGTGCTTTTTGATAGAAGTACTAACATTTATGTATATCTTGCTGATGTTATGAAGCTCTGATGGGGGGAAGTGTGTGGTGGCAGCGTGTTATTCCACACTTAGATTTTGGCTATAACATACCTCCCTTTTCTGGAGAAATGAGCTTACACTGAGTTCATGAGAACACTTGAGTGCAGAAGGATGACTTGGGGATTGTGCTTCTCTTGGCAGTATTTGAGGAAACCAAGTGAGCCTTCATTCTTGGGCTTGGTGGTTTGTTTTTTTGGTTGTCTTTAACACAATAGGAGTGGCAAAATGAGAAAAAAAATTAAGCTTGATTCCTCTGCTTTTCAGAGATGATCTTAAACAACAGAAGCTCTCCACTCCAGTCACTCTGGTATGTGCTTGACTTGATTATTCCTCTCCTGTTGAAATATGATGCAGATGAACAGTATCTTCACTAAAATACACTGGAGATACATGGAAAGGCATACTAAAGTTTGTGAAAGCCAGAATATATATTCACTTTCTCTGTACTTATGTTTGTTGATTCCTGTGACTGTGGTGCAATTGCTTATCTCTAAAAATTATTCTACAAGCTGTACATTCATGTGCAGGGTTTGTACTGTACCTTTCCCCGACTGATGAGCAGAGCTGTTGATTGATCTCGGACTTGAGTCATATCAAGGATAGGATTTTTAACTTTTTCTGTTGTTTTGTTTGGTGTTTTTTCACTGTGGCTGTCAGTTTGCTGTATTTTTCCTCTCATTTCTGAAAGAAAATTCAAGGGGAATGTTGCCTCCTCTGAAGGCCTTCAGTTTACTCCTTTCCTGGTTGCACTTCACATCTACTCTAGTTTTTGAAGGACATGAGGTTCACCCTGTAGGTCTGTGCATCTTCTCCCTGCAGTGACTTTAGCATTTGTAAACCTGTTTTCAAAGGAGATTGAGGCTTCAAAGTAATTATGCTTTATGAGTTGTGTAATTACTGGTGTCTGGATGTGGGATAGGTATCTCCCAAGTACCTCAATGAAGCAAAGATGGACAGGAGTCATTTGGTACTTTTTCTCTCCATTGACAGCAGCCTCCTGCCCAGCCAGTGTGTGCATAGCTCGGAACAAACCACAGTACTCATTGCTGTCCTTTATGTGATAAGGTAATGAGGTACTGTGGGAGGACAAAACTGATCATAGAAAACCAGGCTTCAACAGTTCTGTTGCTTTGTGGAACAGATTATTGTTTCTTTACATGGAAATTCAAGTGGAAAAAGTGGCTTAGACTGAAAAAAAAAATCTATTTAATATTACTCTTGATATTTCCAGCAAGTACATGAGAACATAATAGAATGGTTGTGTTTCTTAAAAAATATTTGGTTAAATTTAGCTGTGTTTTCTGCTTAAAAAGGGGAGAGAGTGATAATAAATGTCATTTGAAAATACAAGTGTCCTTGGTTTCCTGTTTTTCAGTAGGCTTAAGATAATTCATTTGTTCTACTTGTAGTTTGTCTATTGATGCATCATCCCTTCCAAAACTGCCTGTGGGCCATCTTGGACAGAGTTTCCTACAGTTATTTTTGCACTATTGTTAAAGAATACCATACAGCATGTTGCTTTTTCAATTTATTGTGTCCAATCAGCGCATAGTTTTCCATTGCGGCATACTTGTGTGTTTGTCACTTTTATGGTTTATATGCTAGCATATGGCCAGAAAGACAAACTTTTTTCCGCAATATTCTTCTTTTATATTGCTCAGTCCACTGTGCCTTTACATCAACAATTTGTAGAAATAAAATTCCTGGAACATAATCAATTTACTTAAAAAAAGAAAAAAGTTTGGAGGATACCGATCATGTGGATTAGTGTGTTCTGCGAATGACTTTATTTTACTACCTAGGGCTGTATAGAGGGGAAAAAAGCAAGTGCCTATTTTTATTTAAACCTCTCAGTTCAGTCATTTAGTCTCAAATACCTCAGCATGCCATTTGTACAGAGTCTAGTGCCTGTATCAAGAGCTTTTCTGAAGCAAGCTGAGCTCTTTGCATAGGCAAATATATGCCTGCATGGATTTCATTGCATGACAAGGACCATATGTTTGCATTTGTTGTATATGTAACCCCAAACCAGGCAGTACTGGGACCACATGTTGTCCTACTACTTCTTGTTTTAAAATTGACAAGAGATTTAAATTTATTTTATGGTGCTGACAGTGTAGTTATTGTGCTTAATTTTGAGCTTGTAGAAAAGACCTTTATTCTTAGTTCAATTTCTCTATGGTAACAGTTCTTACATGGCACTCAGATAAAGAAATTCCTTGTTTTATCTGTTAAAATAATCGCTACAAACTAGGCCACAGCCACCAAAAAACTATGATCTCATGTAATTCAGTTAGATTATTGCCTCACATTGGAGGATGATTTGGCTGTAATTCGAAGAAAGAATGTTGTTGTTAGCATGGTTTCTGCAAAACAGGAGTTAAAAGTTTTGAGCAAAACAATCCATTACTTGCACAACGTTGCTTTCCTATCTGTGCTGTTCCAATGTAGCACATTTTTAGCTCGTCCAGGATGCAGTGACCAAAGACCAGTGACCAGTTTGCTATTCTGTACAACAGAGGGATTATGGTAAATCCACTGCCTTGGCTGCTTCTGCATTTCCCTTTTGTTAAAAGTTGTTGCACACCAAGTGACCCATGATGTAAAGCCTGCTGGAACCAAACACTGATTTTCTTTAGTTTCTTTGGTTAGTTAAGTGCTTTCAAGAATACCGACTGTGATTTGAGGTAAAGAATCCCTGCAGCAATTAGGATTCATTTACTACTGGAGCATTTTATTAATTATACATTTGTGACCACATGGATAGTCACAAAACCAATTGCACATGTCTGTATTTAGAGGTTTGTAGACAGAAGATTTAACATAAACATAGAAATGTTAAACTACTCATCTGTAGCCTGCAAAGAAGATAACAAGAAGGATTCTGTTCTCTGTATGATTTGTGAACAATGCTAAGTAAATATTCATCATTAATATATAATAACTGTTGCTTTTGGCAGTTCACTTTTCATTTAATTTGATAATGTGTCCAATAAATGAAGTGGTACAGGCTGCAGTGTTTTACCATCACAATTGCATATTTTCAATCATTGTTAAATGAAGGCAGCTCAAGGCAAAGCTTTAACCCCCACTAGTTTTGGATGTGATAAAAAGAGAAGGCACTATCAATCTTTATTGTCTGTCTCGCTTACTGTAATTGCATTCAATAGTCCACTGATTCTGTTGTCTGTGCTAATGTCAGGAGCAGTGAAGAGCCAGATGCTCAGACTGGATCATATGCATCCAGTGGCCACTTTGATAAGTTGGCAGCAAGTCTCTGGGTTCGATGATAAATTGTTAACACTATAGATTATGAGCAGCTGAATACTGGGAGTGTATATGGAGAAACTTCTTACCTTGTTTTAAATCTGGCATTATGCTGCTAGCTAAAGGGCATGCCATGTATTATTCAAATGCATCTTGTGCTGAAAATGTGCCAATGAGTCATTGTATCCCCATGAACAGTAAAATAACAACAAAATCCCCAAACAGCCTCTGAGTGATTTGTACATGACATTAATAGTCCTAAAACCATAAAAAGTATTTCAAAATAATCTTTAATAGTTATGATTATCTGATTCAACAAGAGAGCTTTTGAATTGCGGTATTCCATCCTTGAATCCATCTTAAAAGTTGTATTGTGTTGGCAGCTTTCTTCTCTAATTTTAAGTAGTAGCTAGAATGTTTTACAGAGAAAAAAAAACAACAAACAATGCTTCAAGTAAGTATGAACAGTGAAATACCTTTGTGGGGAAAAAATATGCAAAATACGGATGTTACTTATACCTTTACTCTATGTCCCATGTCTAAGTTTCTTCCTGGGTTAATTTTTTAAGCTATTTAGTCAGTGCCATCCCTTGGTCAAGTAGCTGTTACAGGAGATAAGAAGTCTCATCTTCACCCAGTTTGTATAATTTCGTCAGAAAACTATCTTTTTTTTTTTTTCTCAGGTTAAATTTAAGTGGTATGTAGATGGTAGTTATATCAGAATAAGTAGGCTTTGCACTATATTACTTGTGGCTTATAGCTGCAGGACATCTGACTGTAGGGACATGAGGTCTAGTTTTTGTGTGGTGCAGTGCAGGAGCTTCATTGCTGTGGTTGTCTGTGGGTATTTTGGTGAATTTTTAGTTCTAAGGTAATAGCCACCTTGAATGCAGAAGTATCAGTGAATGAAGTTCTGATCAATTAGACCCTTTTTCACATGGTGATGGCTCAAAGAGCAGCAGTTATTAGCTCCATAAATGGGAGGTGGAAACTTCCAAAGCCATGACTCAGAGCTGCTAGAGTAAAGTCATGGATTTCTAGAAACTACATCTTGAACAAAGGCTGTCATCAAGTGCTTAACAGAAAGTGTTGAGCATGATAATGCCTGAAAGACAGAACAAAAATGCTCAATTCATGGGCATATATCTGCAATATATTTCTGTCTGCCTGGTATCCTGTACCTGGAGCCCTCTTCTAGTGTAGGACACCTACATCAACAGAGCTCTGTCTTGTGAGAAGTGCCTACAGTGCTCTGTTACGCACTTCTGCGTGCTGCCCCAGTTCTCAAAGCATTCTGCCAGGCATGATGTGTGGGGTGTTTCTCATCCCTGCTCTAAAAATTGGTTCAGGTGTGCTCAAGGTGACAGCAAATGCCTTCCCATTGAGGAGAACATCTTTGTCGAGGCTTCTTGGCACTTGAGCTTTTGGGAAAATGAAACATCACTGTATGCTCTTAAACTTCATATGAGTAATTCATATTCAGTTTTCAAGAAGTTGACTGAGATGCTATTGTAACAAATTGGGTTCTGAATAACTTTTGGTCCAGGCTGGAGGCTTTCCTTCAGCCTTGAGCTGACTGCTTGATCTCCTAATGGGCACAAGAGTAAAAGCAATCCTTTCTTCATTGCTTTTCTTGGAAGCAATCTCTTTAGGCACTTTATTTGACTGCTGCAAGTGTTATCTAGGTACATCAGCCTCCCCTTGTGAAGTGTAGCCATATGATAAATAACTTCTGGGAAAGCTGGCCTTGATTGAGGAGAGGAAAAAACACTGTTGAATACATGTGCAAATGCTGGTTTTAATACAACATTTCTGTGTTACAAAATGAAATTGAATCATTTGGAAATGTACAGTGAACTTCATGCTACTTAATGCTGCTGTTTGCAGTCTGTCGTGTTCATAGAAGTGTCCTTACTTGAGACATTTTTGAAAACTAAAATTAGTTTGTTAAATTCATTATACCTATAGTTCCTTTTTTTGTTTTGCGTTTTTTAAAATTAATTAAGGTGCACAGATGTTCAATTAAAACTTAAAAAAATCCATGGCTACAGCTGTTTTGAAACAGCATTGTTGAGTTTTAACATATTTAATGCTTCTCTCTCAGAAGAAATTCAATTAATGACTCTCTGCTAAATAATTTTGCATTTATAAATTAAAGGAAATGTGATGTAAACCATAAGGAGATATAGGCTGTCTGCTCCATTTATTAATTAGAATAACATAGTAGCCCATAAGATACCAAAATAGAACATCTACTTTTCATTTTCTTATACTAGCGTGTGGCAGAATTCTCGTTCCTAGGCAAAATGTATTGATTTAGCTGAAAATTACTGATACCTCTCTAGCAATTCATGGAGAGGTAACTTGAAATAGCTGCCACAGAAAAGTAATCTACTAACACTAACCATTCTGGGATTTTTAATTCCTTCAGCACTACTTTGTAATGCAGAATAATAGCAGTATCTTGCATATGAGCCATGGTAACTGTTAATAGCATTGCAGTTTTTAATATAGATTATTATATTCTAATATAGAGAAAGAGGGCTTAAAGTAATCTGGAAGAGATGTGATGAGAACAGCTACAGCAGAGATGCTGCTGGACCAGGTGTGGTTTGAATGATGGTTGTACTCCTTAGGGAAAAACCTCAGATGCAGAACAGTTGAAGGTAAGTTATAGGTGAGGACCAAAAAATAATTTTCTGTAGTGTTTACAGTATATGTGTGTTCTGTGGGATGCTCACTAGTTTCTAAGCAGAATTTATTGAACCCCATTAATTTATCCAGTATGAAGAGTAAAATCTGGAAGAGGAGTTTAATACTTATTTGAATTATTGCATAGTTTCTCTGGTAGGCCAGCTGGTATAATCCTGTGGGTCTGACTGAAGCCAAGTTTTCATCCTCACAATAAAGTCAGCAGTAATCCTTTTTTACCCTTCAGTTTTTTGCTAGTATTGTTCTTACTGAGCATTAGTTAATAGCACAGAAGGAATTGAAGCATCTCATGACCTAGGTACTGTCCTTGAGATTGTCTCATCCCTTGTTTCAAACACCATGGTAGATTGTTTAGTTTATATATGCTGCACACAAGTCAATGGTTTATGAAGAAAAAAGTTAGTTGTTTTTATTCTTAACTACTTGCCTTTAAAGCAAAACTAATTTTTACAGGGCAGTTCGTTGAAGGAATACCCTATAAAATTCACTAAAAAGTTTTCTACCAGTTCAACATGTTGTTTTGTACTTGTGGTAGAACTGTGTTGTTTGTTTTATGTTAGTATAAGCATCCTGTTACTTGGACATGCAAGTGTGATTTTTTTAATTCACTTTTAGTTCTCAGGTAGCATTAGAAGCAGTAATCGTACCTGTCTCTCAAGTGATGTGGGTTTACTGTATAATTTTTGAAATAATTTCATTTGCAGATGGTCTGTGAGACATTAATTCACTTAGAAGATTTCTGCTGTAATTTCTGGCTTCTGAAAGCTCTACCAGAACATTTGATAAGAGATAGGATTTTTTTTTTTTTTTTGGTCTGGGGCCAAAAATGGATTTTTTTATGTGAAAAATATTGTCTGTATGTTTTTGCAGCTGCAAATTATTAGGAGTAAATTTAATGGCTAGACCTGTTGCTTCATTTGTATATGCAGGCGATTATGCTCTTCTCTCACTGCTTGTCAGCTTTCAAATGAAGTTACTTATTTATAGCTGACCAGATCAGGATCTATAAATCCGTCCCCCTGTATTGGTCTCTCAGTTGGGACACAGCAGAACCTGAGAGCACAAACTGTTTTAACGAAACTGCAGCCATGTTTTTAGATGATGAATGATAAACAATAGGGCGTTTGGCTTTTGCTTGAAAAGAAATTATATGGACATTAAAAATACGTATCCAATATCTTGTTTAGAGGTGGGAGGAAGAGCTGAGTTTAGAAATATTCTGATGCTCTTCTACAATTGCAGAATATTCAGAATTACTGCACTTGGATCTGAAAACCTTGACTGTAAAGAGGAAAATTCTTGCCTTTGACTCAAGAAGCTTAGTTTCAGAATCAAGCATTTAAAATAAAAATTTCTTTGATGTAAATTCTGTACTAAAATTTTTCTAATTAGGAAACCAAACCAAATTTATTAGAAAATATAAAGAAGATATGGTTAATTTAGTTTAGTATATGACATGAAATTTCATAGTTAGGGACCTGAAAAGAATTTCTGAAACATTTCAGAAGTATTAGATTTGAATTTATTCCTGAAAATGTTTTGGCATAAAATTTTCTTCAGTTTGTGGTACACCATGCTAGTTAAATTTCTCTTAATGGTGGGGCAGGAGTCTGAGTACATAGCCTTTTGAAGTCAGCAGCAGCTTTGCTGTTGAATCAGTAAATCTGCTATAATATCTAATATAGTTTTCATAGTAAAAAACCATAAAATCTCCCTTTTTCTTTTTAAGCAATGTAATAGCAGGGGGGGGATCAATTTCTGTCATGGGAACTCTGTCCTCTGTTTTCTTGCTTATGCAGCAATTTCCTCTTGTGTTAAGTTGGACACAGTCACGACATTATGCTTTTCTGATTAGATGACAATCTTCACCTTTGGAAGGAGATGAATAACTGCAAAGTGAAAGTTATTAGAGAGAAATACTTTTTTTTTTTTTTTTTCCTTTTTACTTCTCATGTGGATTATATTAGTAGTGATCTGTGCAGATTAAAAAAAAAACAAACCTGCTAATGCTTTTTATGCATTTTCTGTGTTTCTAGACTTGGTTTGAGTTATGTGTATAGAGCATGGATTGTAAAGTACCTTGGCTTTAGTGGTTTTCTGTGTCATATTTTTAAATATCTGCATGCTGAGAAACTGGTCAGATTACTCTGGTAATGTACTGTTTCAATAGCTGTTTTGGGAGAAAGCTCAGCATTCTAAACATGTGTTATAAATTCTTAATTTGGGTTGCCCCAGAATTTGAAAGGAGTATTTTTGTGTTCCTGTAAGTCTTGTCAGTGTGCTGTTTAGTGAAAGGATTCAGTATGGATGTAATGTCTGTAAAAAGGCACATGAAAAGCAGCAGCAGATACTGCCATGAGCGTTTGTGAGGTGAAGTCTAACATCATTGCTAGGTAGCTGCCCAGATGTTAAATGGCTGTCATAAAAAGAAAATTAGAAACGTTCAGGTGTAGAAAATTATTCAAATTATGTAAATATTCAGATGTTTTATATAAAAATAAGAAGATGCCACCTTGTGGTAAGAAAGATGTTTTATGTATGCAGAAAACCTTTGGGTGAATAGGGTACACTTCTGAAAGCTGGCAATAATTTATTTGTTTAAAGCAAAAGTAAAATTAAATTTTAATTAAAATTCCATGACCAAACTTCTTTCCCATGTGTTTTCCTCCTCCTTTCAAATGCACTCTTGTAGTCAGGGCATTTAGTGGACTGTTGAAGCAAAAGCAGAATCTTGAAAGCTGCTTCTTCCTGTTTATTTTCAAAGCTACTTGCTGTGATCCCAGAAAACTGGGGCTGGGAGGAGTGACACACCTTTAGCCCGGGTAGGGGTCTTACAGCTGAGACTTCTTTTTTGTAGTTATTGCGTTGGGGTTAATCCTGCGTATGTAGGTTGAGACAGCAAAATAAAATGTTGTCTTATATTTTACACTCAACACTTAGACTCTTATTTGATGTGTAGCCAAACTTATTTATGGTAAAATAAAGGCTTTAGAAGACTGATAACACCTCTGAATTTACCTAACAGACAGACAAGTCTAATACCTGTTATGTTATGCCATTCTTTATAATGGATTATAAAAAGTATGAATAGGTGCAAAAGGAAACACAAACTTAATTTGCAGTTATAGGGTGAATTGTGTATCCTAACAACATCCTCCTTCTCACCAGGATGCTGTTCTTTTAACGTTTGTTTAGATTAAAAAAGAAAAACTAAAAAACACTCAAAGCTTATGCTTTCTATTTTAATTCTGTTTTCTGTGATTTAAATAATGTACTGTATCTGCAACACACTTAGTGAGACCACAGTAGAAGTGCTGTCATCTGCATGATAACACACTGCTGTTGTCTTATTCCTTAGGTCTTTCTATTTTACACATTGGTGGTCAGGAAACAACTACAGAAAAATAAACAACTGGCAAATCTTACAGTCCTGAATTTTGCATGTGCGCACACACACACACACACACACACACTGCTTAACAGCAGAGGATGTCTACCCTGTGCTGGCACTTCTGTGCATGTTGATGCTAAATTTCTATAATAATAACAATAATAATAACCACAACAACAACAATAAAAATAAAAGGGGTTAGCAATTTTTTCCCAATTTGAAGAAGTATTGTGCTTGTAATTAAAACATACTTTCTCTTAACGTAATTTATTTCCTTGCATAATGTAACTTGGAAGAGTGTTATAAATGTATATCTCTATGCTTCATGACCCCATTATGAGGACAGTTTTTCCATAGTAATTCATTTATGTTCTGTTTCTTCTTGCTTTCTGATTACACAATCAGTATTGAATTGTGCAACCAACATCCTGATTAAAATGAGACAAAAACCTACACAGCTTAGCTCACTGAAAATCTCTGCTGGCTCCCCTGAAGACAATGGCAAAAATCTTATTTGTTGGAGAAGGCAAAGCTATTAAAATAGATTGCAAATAGAAGAGTAGAAGGTGGAGCTCCAGTTCCCCATGGGAGGAAGGAAGGGTAGGAAGTATCAGCCAGAAAGACAATTTGGAGAAGTATTGCAGGACCGTTAGAAAGTTGGGATTGACAAGAGGGATTTGAGAGGATGTTTCTTATTTTTCCCCAGATTTTAGGATTACAATAAGGTACGGTGTCTTTTGCAGCAACAATTATTTGACTTAGTCACTAGAAAAGTACTTTGCAGAAGTATTTGCAGTGCTGAGTTGATCTTGGGAATAATCAGCTGAAGAATTAGTTCTTAATGGTTCAGATTCAGAAAAACTGAGAAACCAAGTTGCAGCTTTGTCTGCTGCACTCTGGCACTCTTACTTTATTGATTAATTTTGTCATTTGAGAATGTGTTTAGACGGATCATGGGTGGCTACAAGCAACAACAGTAAATTAATCAAACATATTAGAAAATGGTGTGCCACAAATCTTAGCAGTGGGCCAAGTACAGTAAAATGCTGATTAATATAAATTATTAATTCTTAATGAATTTCATTAGAGCAGAAGTTTGACCTCATGGTCCATACTTAGGTATGAGAGCTGTGAGTTCCTAATTTTAAAACCCTGGCTTTTTTACTTGCGTTTTCTCATAGCACATATAGTTCTATATTTTCCTGTAGAAATAACCCTACTTACTGCAGTGTACTACTCTAGATGATAAAAATCCAAGTAGTTACAGCCAGAACTGGTTGGGAAATGGGAAACAGGTCCTGTGGAACATTTCTGACCAATTCTGATTATTGCCATTAATGTATCATTGAAAAAAATTAAGCAGAATTTATTTGGAAGGTGTGACTGCTCTTTGTAAGTGGGGAAAAATACTTATTTTTAATCACCTTCATCTCAAGAGCTGTAACTGAGGTTATGAAATTATAGTGGATTAACAGGTTAGTGGAATTTTTTTTTTCAATATGGGGGAAAAAAATCAAGTTTCTTATAAAAACTTTACTAAGTGCTCAACCTTTGAACACAATGCAAAATCAAATGCTTTAAGTTAGGGCCATAAGCTTCACATTAAAAATTAATCATGAGATGTTTTGGTGTAAAATCTCTCTCATTTGAAAATGTAATTTATTAACCAGCACAATATCTATTTCAGGGCATTATTCAAGCTCCAATAAAGATTTTCATAATATTATAATAACGTGCCAATATTAAGCCTTGTGTGAAAGGAGAGCACTCATTTCTCTTGGCTCACAGGCTCTTTTTTTTTTTTCTTTTTTTGTCCCTTCTGGGATGCAAAAACAGAAAACCCAGGGGCACGTCCTGATATTTGCTGGCTTAACAAAGAAGTTTCCACTGATCTTGAAGTAGGGCTGCTGGTGGGACAGGGAAGCTCCAGTTCCTAAAAGCTGGATGTTTGTTGTTCACGGCCACTTCTATGTGTGCCATGGGTGTGCAAGAGAGGTGGGATGCTGATGGTTGAGCAGTCATTCCCCAAACAGTTCTGTGCTCTCTCATGGTTGTAGCATAGCTCTGGGCTTCATGTTAGGTATGTGGTATAGGGTGGTATAGGGTGTAAGGAAGGCTTCGAGATAAAGTGCATCCCATCTCTTGCACCTCTGTCTTGTTCCTGCAACTCATCCTTCCTGCCTAGTTTTGCATTACTTTTGGCTCTCACTCACACACACAGTGGTGGAAAAGATGTCTGATCAAAATGGAGTGAAACAGATGGAAGTCTTGGGATCATGCTGTGTTTTCTCTTTCTGTGCTTGATGAAGGGATAGTCAGTAAAATGCTAGCAAAGTATTAGTTCTGAGAAGAAAAGAACAACACTTTGCAAATCCTCTTGCAAATGCATAATTTGTAAAAATAATTTTATATTCTAACATGTTGATTATGGGAAGCCTTGTAGAAAGGCAAGAAGTACATGACAGCACTTGAACTGTGCTATTTTGCCTGTGTTGTAATTATTTTCATGATGAAATTCTAAATTCTAAATTCTGCTTTAAATATTGAATATTTCTAGTGAAATGACAGCTTGTGCTAGCTTTAGGATATGCCTGCTTGGTAATTATTCATGAGAAGAACAGCTGAAAACAAACTAGTTATACACCTTGGCAAGTCACTGTGATTTGAATTCTGTGAAATTTCCCTATGGCCATGTGACTTTATTCTAAAGTGCTCTAACAGTGCAGATGTCCAGAATGCTGTAGCTGTTACAAATGTTATTCCTGTATTCAAAGTTTTGAATCATCAGTGCTTGAGGAAAAGACGAATAAAAAACACAAAACAAAACAAAACAAAGCAAAAAACAGAAAGAGAAGAGCTAAAAAGAGAGGATACAATGTGTGTTTTGAGTATTTGTCACATACTTCATGTGCAGCTATCATACATTACTGGAACACAGATATATCATAAGTAATATATCGCAATGCATGTTCAGGGCATATAACGGAATTTACAATGCCTAGGAGAATGCATCACTGAAACACTCTAAGTATTTTAAAAGATCTTTTTTAGGCTATGACACAATAGGCAGCTATAGCACTGACATTCTTGGAAGTTTAAAGTAAGATAATTTCTGTGTAACATTGGATAAAATATTGAAATGCTTCAGATTTAGCTAAAAATAAAACATTTCTCTACTTTCGCCTTTTTCTTCTCCATATGGCTCCTGAAACACTCCTTCATTTAAATAGGTTTTAGAGCTCTTTCCTTATAGTTCCTAAAGCATTCATTGCTTTTGAGAAAAAAAAGAAAAGCAAAACATTTTAGCATGTGCTATTTTTGTTATTCTAATTAGAAAAAAACAGCTGGTCCTGCACTGCTCTGACTGTAGTCTTTTTCAACACATTGTTCTGATTTTTTTTTCCTCTATCGCTGTCAAGCTACAGGCTACCACCTCTTCTCATCCCACACGAGCCATCCTTCAAAACACCTGCATGCACAGCCTTAAGTATCACATCTGCCAGTGAACAAAAAGAAAATCCTTTATTGGTCACAGAAGCCATACATCAAATCATTTGTATTAGGAATATATATATTCACAAGTCACTGGAAGTGACACCAGGCTAATGGCCAGCAGCTTCATTTTCCATTCAGAGTTATTTTTAGTGTCTTCAGCATGCGTTCTTCTTCATACATATAAACCAACTTAACTGCCTTCATTTTTTTTTTATTTTTTTTTTTTTAAAATGTAATCAGCCTTCACTTAGGATTTTGATGTCTGTAAATGTGTGTGCCTACAAATAATCATTGAAGCTGATCAAAGTCACACTCTCTGTTGCTATGGTAATGAATCCCCATTTTGTTTACGGATGGGTATGTGCCACATGACAAGAAATGATGTCAGGTGGAAAGCTGAGATAAATTAAATTTGTAGTCTAAAGTTATTAACATATGTTTTGTGTGAGTGTGTGCATGTGTATTAACTAAGAAAGGGAAGATCCAGAAAATTCTGTTCTTTTAAATTGACAGGGAAACAAAATGCTTACAACATAAACCATGGCATACTTTATCCCAGTTAGATGAAAGACATATAGAGCTGTTGGGGCAATGTTTCTGTGGCACATCCAAATCAATGGAACTGTTCTTTAATAGTCCTACTCCTTATTTAATTTCCTTGTCCATTATTTCTTCCTGTTTGCAATTCCATTTGTTGATTAGATGAGTTTTGCAACTGGCCTTAACTTTACATTTGTGTGGTTTGCCCAAACGGAAAATCATAATTTCTTTCTAGCTTAAAACAAAAATAATTACATTTATTTACAAATAATTACGTAAATTGTATTATTTTGGAAAGCAGAATAATTAATGCAGTAAATATTAATTGCTTTCAAAAACAAGTGCTATAATACAGTGATAATTTTGAAACACACTTTTGAGGTCCTAAGAGCATGCAATTAAGAAGAAAATCTGTGTATCTGTCAATTAGAGTTTAGTTCAGTTTCTGCAGTATTTCCGCCACTTCCAGTCTTCTCTGCTGGTCATTGCAGGAGCGTGGCCTTTATGGGTCAAAATCAAATAGAAGTGGATGGTGAGAAAAACCAAAAGCCTACAGTCAAAGTGTTCATTAAAGGAAATTTGTTTCTGAACACATTTTGGATATGACAGCCCTTTTTTCTAAAGCTTTATATATATATGCATGAGTGTGCATATGAGTTTGTACAAAGTGATTGCATTTTCTTAAAAGAGATTGTACTAGCTATTTCTCAAAGTGTGGATGAGAAGCTGTTTTGATCAACAGTAATTTTCTCTTCTTGGCCATGTGATTACATAAAAAAGGTCACAGAACTGCCTCTAGCTGGCAGAGAGTTCAATTTTGCTGACTTTCAGTTCATCTTCTTACAGCACCTGTCAGGGTACCTGACTGGATTCCTACTGCAGTGAGGGGAGAAACTCAACAAGTTCAGCAAGTTTGGTGTTACAGAATGGCCACCATATGATAAAAAGGAGAAAACAGCAATTGAAATCCATAGTGTTTCTGATTAGTGAGGGTATGGGGCACTTCGTGCCAAAGTAAATAACTCTTGTATCTGATAAATTTTCCTGAGGAATAAATTGGATTAATCCTTCTTTAGAAGGCATAGGCATTAGTTATGAGAGGCAACAGAAATTATCATTTGCAGAAGCTCTCATATCATGCGAACATTGGCGGGGCAGGGCTGCTAAATACAGCAGAGATGGGGAACTACTGATCCACTCAGCCAATGTTACAGTGTTCAAGCAGACTGAAACAATGCCATTTTTTTCTTTTCCAAATTTGGGCTTGTGGAGCATATTCCTACACAGAATATCAGACTAGAAACATATTAGAAACACAGAATATTAGATGAGAAACAGAGACTGCAGCAGTTCTATTGCTCCAACTATATCTGTTAAAAAAATGCACTGAAGATGTGTTGATAGTTTCATACATTTATATGTTATTATTTAATACAGGTTCAACACTGAATTTGTTACTTTGAAAGCCACAGACCATTTTTCTGTTTCTTTAGAAATACAATAATCTCTCTAATTCACGTGCCATGTGGTGGTTTACCACCTAGCAATAGGTGCGTAATTGAGGGCAGGATTTGACCCTTTGATTCTGTAAATCACATATGATCATTACAGAAGAGCTCAGATCTTTAGACGTTGTATGATTGCCAGCTCACCAGCCACCCTTCCTTTGTCACATTATTTTTTTTTAGAGTCTGACACTCTAATGAAAGCAATACAAAAGGCTGCCAGAGCCCAGCTCAGAATGCCCAATTTGCTTTGACTGCCATTTTAGAGAGCGAAAGTGTGTTCCATTATTTGTATCGATATTAGGATGGACTTAGAACACCAGATCTTCTGGATGGGATTTAGTTTCCCTTAAAGGGTTGTGCACATTTGTGATAGCACGTAAATAGTAACTCGATAGAAAATTAATGCATTGCTGAAGGTGGACTAATAGACTTCTGTTGGCTCTGTGGAGCACTTGGATTTAACCATTACTCAGGTCTCAGCCCAGCTACCTAAGTGATAAGATTTCAGAAGATTTTGTGTATGTCTTTGTGTATAAAAGCTGAGCAAAACTCATCTTCTTTTGCCTATGCTTCTGGAATAATCCAGTCGTTCTCATTACCTGATGTCTGCAGCAAGGAGAGAAAGTGTGCTTTTTGGCACACTGGTTTGAAAATCTTGAAATTTTTTTCTTCCATCTTTCTCTGCAACAAACTTTTCTGTCCTCCTTATCTGAGACACTTGGGGAGAATAAGAGCATTAAAGCAAGCTTGTCAAATGTTAACCTGATAAAGAAAAGGCTTGGAAATTCATTTTGTTCCCTGGAGAGAGGCTGTATTATTCTGAGGTGCCCTCTGCTATGTCAAGAGCTAAAGATGCTTCATGAACCACACCTAGGCAAAGATGAGTGAGACCCTCCCTTCGAAAGGCTTAGACCTGTTGAGCATCCTTTTCATCATTACAATATACAGTGCATTGGAGCGTCTTGGATTAATCATCTCTTCCCACAAGTAGAATTTCTTTTTGTTAAGACCTCAAGGAAGCTAAATTTTTCAAAATACATGCTGGACAGGACTGAAGGGGTTTTTTTATTTCCTTTGGAACCCCATTCACAGAAGCAAACCTACAAGTTTAAACTTAAAAAACAGAGGCAGCAAGGGTTTTAATTCAGAGAAAGAAAGATGTGTTGGTCCTGAGATTCTGTGAAGATCCTGCATTCTTCAAAGTGGTGGAAATCGGTGAAACTCATTGTCTTGCAGTCCAGCATTTTAAATAAATGCCTAACTATATAAAATACAGCTTTGGCATAAATGTGTGTAATTAATATTAGAACTCCAAAAATTATCTCATTAACAATAATTTCAAAACAATGGTGAGATATTCTTAGGGGCAGGGTTTGGTGGTTTTTTTTATGGATTCCATTGAAGCTTGATTTTCTATGGGTATATTACCAATGACATGCACAAATCTTGAGCCCCGAGGGGTTTCTTCTGACAGTGAGGACATATTGCTGCATGTGAAAAATACTTCCACCCTTGTTGTTCAACATAGAATTTTCTAACTGCAGGATATGTTAAGAAATATAAAAAACTATCCCTCTCAAAAATCCCAGACTATTACTTTTCTTTCTGACAATTGGCATGTTACAACAGAATCTGAAATTTAGGTTTTGAAAAAAACCTCATATTTAGAAAACAAAGAATGTAGACCTTAGAAAGAAGTTGGATGCACAAATTCATGTACGTGGTACAAAGTTAAGCTTCCATATGATTTATTTGGTTAATTTGGCTCCCTTTTCTACTTTTATTCTGAATCTTTCTATTGTTATTCTTCCAAAAGGAATACAGTGCAGCAGATTCATCAGAGGCCATTATTTACTGATTCTGTGTATTGTTTTTGTAATGGTTGAACTCAGCAATTCATGAACTGATTATTGAGTTTTAGCAAGTGGCTAATGAATCATTGATGCTGGCTCAGGAAGAATCAGATTCCTCATATTTCTGCAGTTCTGCAGGTTTCCTCCAGATTTCACAAGTAGTTTATTTTACTCCTTCCCTATCTTTCTCTCTTGGACTATTCATTTCAAAAAACCCAAAGACAGTGACCATTGAAATACTGTCAGTTTTTTTTTGCCAGATGGTTAGTGACCATATATTGACTAAAAGTAGATTTAAGAAAGAACCAACAGGATTTACAAATTTCATGAGGTCTCATGTGAATGAGAAACTAGCAAGAACTTTAAGTAATTCTAAATCAGCTACAAGGTGACATTGGAATGATATGCAATTTCAACTGAATGATTTTTAAAAGTTAGCAAAACAGAATTGTTGATTAATATAGCATAACATATTCCTTGCCTATTGTGGAATAGTAATGAATTATTATTAAAGATACTATATTACAGCTGTAATGTAACAGTATGAAAACTTTAATAGTGGCCTGCAAAAGAGGCTCTTTTCATTCTCATTTTTATCTTTCAGCTTTTTGAAATGCATGTCCCTATAGAATTGTAACAAGATAATAGAAGTGAAAGATTTATTTCTGATAAAAGGTTTAAATTGCAACAGCAAAATATAATAGTCCAATAACAAGACTGAATAGATATTAAAATAAAGAAGAAAGAAAAAGGCATAGACTTATTGCTTACCTGTCTATTCATGAAAATGGATCCATCATATTACTTGATAGTAGCTCTCTATAGCCTATATGTTGGAATTCAGAAGGGAGAGAGGCTCACAGGTTTATTCACTGTGTTGCAGTGTGGTGTTCGAACTCTGTAGTAGCAGGAGATTTTCCTGAAAGTAATTTCAGTGTGTATTAAGCCTTACATGTCACCTTCCTATTTCCCGTAGAACAAAATAACGTTTGTCATAATCTGCCAAATTTGGTTTGTTTTCATTTTGACTAAAGTGTTATTAAGAATGGCAGAATTTTTTTTTCCTGTGGTAAAGTTGTGAAATTTTTGAAAAAAAGAAATTCAAGAAGTATACATTAAAGATCACTCACAAGTTTTGAGAACATATTTGCAGTGATATCTGAGTCAGATTTCTGTGGTTATATGTACCATTCTTCGACTAGTGGAAAAAATGTTTGGGTGTTTGTTTACAACAGCATCCTATATTTTACCTTGGGAAGACATGTAGTTAGAAGATGAGGCTTGGGTATTTCTTTCGGTAAGTCATGAGGTTTTGAAAATCAAAGTATTTAATGAGAAAATAAAAATGTTCCATAGTTCATTATGTTGCCATGAGGGCTACATGGAGTTGCGGATAATGTACTGATGGTCTCATGTAGGATCCCTTTCCTCAAGTGGTATATAGTGCTCTTGAGTGTTTGGGTGTGTGCTCTTGCTCCATCTTGCTCCATCTCTCTCTCTCTTTTTTTTCTTTTTTTTTTTTTTTCCCTCTTCTCTCATCATAAGAGATTAAATCTTACTGGAGAAGTCAATCTGTAGAAAAGATGAGGCATGGAGCAGAGGGTGGAATGAACCAGAACTACTATTGTGTGTAACAGAAAAATTGACAAGCCAGAATATTTATGTTTTTGATAATACTTTTTTTTTTTTTTTAATAATACTTTTCTTCCAATCTTGCTCATAAAACCATTTCATCATCAAAACCAGCATGGTTGAGTAGAAAAAAGTCAGTTTTCTATAGTTTCTGCTGGAACTTTTCCAAGCATCTCTTCTTTCAATTCCCTAGTAAACATGTGGTTTTATGTTTTTTCTCATGACTCAGCATCAAGCACCATTTTGGTCTTTACGAAATATGAAGATTAACAGAAGATGATGTAAAGATATTTACTGCCTCTTGCAACCCTGCTCTGAAAAGAGAGCATTTAAAAACCCAAATAACAAAAAAGCACCCCTGGTTTTCTGATGTCTGAAACTATCCTACTTTCATAGTACAGGCAGTAGCAGGTATTCATAGATTAGGTGCACTGTTTCAGTTCATCTTTTTTGTCTCTTAATATTTCTATACACAGAGACTGTCAGCCATGTATGGGGTCAAGTTGCACTTGAGGAGGTTTGGATTGGATATTAGGAAAAATTTCTTCACAGAAGGAGCGGTGAGGCATTGAAACAAGGTGCCCAGGGAGGTGGTGGAGGCACCATCCCTAGAGGTGTTTTAAAAAATGGGTGAACATGGTGTTCCAGGAGATAGTTTAGTAGTTAGGGGTTGTAGGGTGGACAGTTGGACTTGATGATCGTGAAGGTCTTTTCCAACCTTGATGATTTTATGATTCTGTGATTCTATGAATTTAACTGCAGTTAGTAAGATCTGATTGGAATTCCATGAGCAGGTGTCTTTGTCATATTTGTTCAAAATAAGTGAGAGAAGAGAGTTTATGTATTTTTTATATTATCTTTCAATAGGTTAAAAAAATCAATGAGAAAATCCTCTTCAAAATTGGGAAGTAAATAAATAATGTGCAGTGTTAAAGTAATTGTCTTTTTTCAGTATGATGGATCATTAAAATAAGTTACATTTGTGATGTGCATACATTTTTTGAGACAAAGGCTGTGAAAACTTATGGGAACTTTATTTCAAGAGCTGGTGTAGATAAAATGCCTGGATATTTTTTTGGATGTATTTAATCCTGCTGAGGAGTTAAGTTGAAATGTTTGAACAATTATATTTAAGAGAAATTTTTTTTCAGAGTAATGAGATGAAAAAACCCTATGAAATAGTATCCCACTGTATTGTAGTGCAGACTTGGAGAGTATTGTATTCCAACTTCTCGCAAACCACAGGAGCAGACCACATATCAGGCACAGAACAAAACAACAAAAAAGAAATCCCCCAAAGTCTGACCAGAGGCTGTTAGATTTAAGCTGAATAGAGCGAATGTGAAGAGCCTTGAGGACGGATCCTCAGCTGGTATAAACAGCTCAGCCGAATTTTCAGTTGTGAGTAGGACTGCTTACACCAGCTGAGAATCTGCCCCTCCGTGCTGCTACGAGCTGGGAGAAGTTTGCTCTGAAGCAGCTTTGCTGCAGCTTTTCAATAAGTAAGAGCCAGACTTTTCAGGTATTTAATACTTTTCTGTTCCATGCTTGCTGTGTCTCCAAGCTTGCTCTATGTGTATGTTGAATTTGATAAAAAAGGCAGACAGTCAATTTACAGATTCTCTAATTGTGAGCTTTCTCCCTGTTTTAAAAACTGCTGCTTGCATCTAAAGCTTCTTGGCTGCGTGGAACTTATGATAATGCAAATAAGCTGCACAGTCTTTCATGCTGATATTCCCTTCTTTCTACTTTTGTCCAGACTGGTCTGTGTACTGAGAGAGGTGAGCTATTAATATTGCCTTTTTACAGCTAAATTATCTGACTCCAGAAGTGTTCACAGATTCTATTAAAGACCCCTATGGAGGATTGCTTCTACAAATAGGCATTTTAATTCATCCGGGTACACTAAGGTGTTACCTTCCTTTCATTAATAAAATAGAAACTCATAAAGAAAACCAGATTATCCTGAATTTATGATCAAGTAATTTTGTTTCTCTTGGCTTTGGTAATAATTGTGGTGCATTATTTCCTTTTTTCTTTTCCTTTCTCCTTCATATAGCTAGACAATCTTAATTTCTCATGTTTATTTATCTTTTTTTCCTTTTTAATTTGACAGGAAAAGCTATCTAGGACCCCAGGAGGCAAACACTGAGAGTTAGGAATTGGTCCTTCCCATCTCTGCTTTAATGAAATAATAAGTAATTGGTTCATATTTATTGATGCTTTAGAAACTCTAGGTTACTTTTTTTGTGTTCCATCTTAAAAATTCTTAAAATGGTGGGTTTCTGGCTTTGTTTTTAATTCATATTTTGTATTTCTTCTATTTTTTAATCCACACTGCAAAGTGATTAATCTCTCTTATAATTACTTTAAATATTCAGATTTTTACCTGCATTTTGCTATTTTTCTCCATGAAGTTAAGCTTTCTTTTCTTTTTTTTACCCATTGTTTTGATCTTTCCTTTCCAATCAGTTCAAGGTTCATGTTGTAAACTGAGTGAATGAAATTTCTATACACTGGGATCTTCAAAAGGGATAAACCACCACAGGTTTACTGACACCAACCTCTCTCTGCAACTTTACATCAATGGCAATCCTGCCACTATTGGCAGATGCTTTTTTTGGGGAAAAGCCCTGAATTCAGTTCTTCAGAAGGCATATCATGCAAGGGATCACTACTGCAGAGCATTTCTGAAGCACGTCTGCAGAGACCACTTCAGTGGAATGACTGCTTCATGGACTTAAAATAAAGTGTGCAGAGCTAAATTATCTCTGTAGATGCTTTGCCTAAACTTCCAGTCATAGGCTCTGCTTCTGAGATCTCTTGAGAAGCAACTACAGAAAACATCCAGTGTATTTTCATGATCAGGGTCGTGATCCAGCTGGGTTCAGTACAGTAACATGACACAAGGATAATGTTGTTACTCTCGAGCTAAATGTCAAAGTAACTAAGAGACCAGAAAAATTGAAAGTATCTTTGTTTCACGTGCCTTTTCATTCAGAAGTTGTTGATCTCTTTTAAAATAATGGAAATGAGATTTCAAAGTCAAATTTAAAAAAAAACAACATGCATTGAAAGTTAAATGAAGTAATCGGATTTTAATCATGGTCTACGAAAACTGGCAACAGAAGTGGGAGAGATGCATATCCATTCCTGTCACAGAAAAAAAATCTTCCTCAAATGACATTTTAAATTTTTCTAAACACTTTTGATATTGCTTCCTTACTTGCCTACAGGATCATAATTTGCCCCTTAGATATTTTAAATGGTTCTTGAGTGCATGATTCATCTGAAATTCTGTACAGTTCTCACCATTTTCTGAGAATTGTTGCTCATGTCTATTGAAGCAGCAACCACATTGTCGTTCATGAAAAACTGAGTATTTTGTAAGCCAAATTTTGAATATCTGTTTAGTCGAGGGTTTTTTCCCAGTTCATGCTTGTTACACCAAGCATAGAGTGTGACCTAAAATGGCTGCTGGCTCTCAGAGAAGTATTGCTCAATGCCTATTTTAATACCACAGTGTAAGATTTGTTTTGCTGGTTATCATATAATTTAACATCCGTAAGCAACTATTGAGTTAAAAATGAATTTTCTTTATTTCAAAAAATTGTTTCCTTTAATTAGTGGCATTCATTATTTTTTATAAGCTAGTAGCTAAAAAGTAGTTTATGAAGATGGCCTAATCTCTCTTAATGTCTCTGTTGGCATCATGGACATTTTACTTCTCTTTCTAAATGAAATCTGTCTTGCTTACACATTCTTAACCTGCTCAAGCATTGAAAGCAAATAAACTACAGATTCTCTTAATTTAGAGTTGCTGAAGTTGCTGAACAGAAATATTTTCAATTTGATAATACTTTAATGATACAGGAAGAAACAGCATGAAAACCCAGACAAAGCATTCCTGGAACATGGACTTGAAGATTTGTTTTCTTTTTCCCTCCTTTAATAAAAAAAACTGTGGAAGACCTAGACTCTTAACATGCCAAATCCTGGAGAAAAAAATAAAAAAAAAAACAGATTTTTGCGTTTCATCTTAATTACCTCAAGAACAGGCATAGAAAACCTTTAATTAAAAGCTCCCTCTAAGTATGAGAGACCATAAACTTGACTCTTCCAAATGGAGTCAATGAAAATCACAAGACTAGAGAAATTCGGGCAGTTTTGAGAATTTTCTGTTGTTTAAGTATTACTTCTTTCAGACTGCATTAAGTTCTGAAATTAGTCTGAAAAAAAATTTGTACAAAATGCAAGGTAAATAATCCACTTGTATTCCTCATGTGATACAAGCCAGGAAGATACACATAAAGCAGTTATTCTGCCTCTAGTATGTGTATTGCATAAAGTGCAACTTCCCAAAAATGACTTAACCTGCACAGAGCATAGAATTTTTGCTGCATGTACAATGAACTTCATGGCAGAGAAGCAAAAGTAATTTCCCTAATGACTGGTTGAAAATCTTGAGATCTGCAGAGAATCCACTTTTTCTCTCTAGCAAAGCATACGTGATCTCTGTCTGCCTATTTATGACACTGCAGTATACGACAAGGACTGCTGCATCATGCAGTGTTGAAACAAAAAGCACATGTCCAAACTCACATATAAATCTGTGAAAGGGCTCCTGAGGAGGAATTGTTCTGTTTTGTAACACAGCCTTGCCCTGAAAATGTCTCTGTAAAACGTGTCCAAAGGACTTATAACACTTTATTGAGCCCAAATGCCCTCATATTTATTCTCAAACACATTTAAGTGCATGGAAGCTTCTGAATTACAGGTATGATTATGTGTGGCTGCTAAAATCTTACATTTTAAAAAACGCTACAACACAATTTTATTACTGCAGCTGCCTCACTGTCATGTATCCCATTGGGCTTTCCCTGCCCTCCTTTCACTTTTCCCTTTGCCATTTCATTTTGCATGGGTTAAGAGCTGGTGTGCACGCTGGGGCCTTTACCATGCCAGACAAGGTTGCGAAGAAGACAGCTGTCTAGTTTGGGGAAAATAATTTCTGTGCTGTGTTACAGCACGTGGAGCAGAAGTGCTTTTCCAAGGGGACAGGAGGATAGGACCAGTCATCTCCCTGCCAGCCCCCTTTAGTAATGAGGAGCCAGTACAGATTGCTACCATGAGTTTTACAGTATGTTGGAAGAGCCTGTTCCAGTTCCTATTGATGACAGTGCAAAACTTGCATTTAGTGGAGGCATGATTAGATTGGTAATGAGTAGGTCCCCAAGTGTGTTTAGAAGGTGTGCAGTTAGATGCTTCTTTAGAGCTGGTTGCTATGTTTGTCTTCAATATTATCTAATATATCTTTGTAATCATAAGAAGACAAGTGCTTCAAAAGTTCTTTTTTTGTTGTTAGAAGATCAGGTTTAAAAGTTACATAACAGTGTTACATTTTCTCTGCGAGTTGTTTATACACTCACTCTCTTTTTATACCTGCATACAAATCTAAACCAGTAGTTATTTCTAGAAAGCATACAGGACAATAAATAGCTGTGTTTACTCCCACTGTATCATCTAGTTTCTGTGAATCACAAGCTAATTACTTTAAAGTTTAAAATCTATTCTATAAACTATTGCTCTTTTATTCCCAGAAATATAATATCCAACAGCATTGGCATTGACAGTCTACCCCTTCTTGTTTAGGTATTGTTAGCCTTCAACGTATGGTGGAGTCTGTGTGTGTGGAGTCAAGTACCCACACACATAGTTTGTGTGAGCGGTAACTGTAAATCAACAGGCAGTACTTGGGGTGATTAAACAGAAGTTCAAGTCAGTGGTAATGCAAATAATCACAGAATCACAGAATCCTAGGGGTTGGAAGGGACCTTGAAAGATCATCTAGTCCAACCCCTCTCCCAGAGCAGGATCACCTAGAGTACAGCACACAGGAACGCATCCAGGCGGGTCTTGAATGTCTCCAGTGAAGGAGACTCCACAACCTCCCTGGGCAGCCTGTTCCAGTGCTCTGTCACTCTCACAGTAAAGAAGTTCTTCCTGATATTCACATGGAACCTCCTATGCTCCAGTTTGCATCCATTGCCCCTTGTCCTATCACTGATCATCACTGAAAAAAGCTTGGCTCCATTGTCCTGACACCCACCCTTTACATATTTGTAAACATTGATGAGGTCACCCCTCAGTCTCTTTTTCTCCAATCTAAAGAGACCCAGCTCCCCCAGCCTTTCCTCATAAGGGAGATGTTCTGCTCCCTTAATCATCTTTGTGGCTCTGCGCTGGTCTCTTTCAAGCAGTTCCCTGTCCTTCTTGAACTGAGGGGCCCAGAACTGGACACAATACTCCAGATGCGGCCTCACCAGGGCAGAATAGAGGGGGAGGAGAACCTCTCTTGACCTACTAACCACCCTCTTTCTCATGCACCCCAGGATGCCATTGGCCTTCTTGGCTACAAGGGCACACTGCTGGCTCATGGTCATCCTCCTGTCCACCAGGACCCCCAGGTCCCTCTCTCCTACACTGCTCTCCAGCAGGTCAGCCCCTAACCTGTACTGGTACTGTATTTCACATGAGACATTTGGCTGGTATTTTTGCTGTTTATCTCTAGTCCCATCATCTGGAAAGCTCCAAACTGACTGGTTTTGAAAGAATATTAATAGTTCTTGTTGTATGGCTAGTATTTATCCCATTGATAATACTGTAACTAATGCCCATGAATGTGTGTGTGTAGTGGCTCAGAGTATAGCAGACTCCCTACAAAATGTTACTGTATTATCAGTCTTTAACCTCATTAATTTAGAGAGTACTGCAGAATACTTCATATTCAAAGTAACAGAGGAGCACAAATTTAATTCTTTGTACTGCCTATGTACATACACACAAGTCATCATTCCTATTTGGTACTTCTCTAAAATATTTGTAAATGTTATTTTAAATAAACATTTAGATGGTTCATTATTAAATCTTTATAGAAATTTCTTCTTGTATAAGATGTTAAAAATCTTTAGAATTCATCAGCATGTCTTAATACTTGTGCTTGGCTAATGTTTTACATTTATAGGAGTTTTAAAAGGCAGGTGCAATGTGACATATCACAAGAAGCAAATTAAACTCTTGTAAAGCACAGCTGGAATGCTAAAAATGTGTATTTGTAATTTAAATATGTGACACCATCACACTGTAAAATCAGTTCATAATTAGAAAACATCTGTTTTTTTTCCAATATGATGTCTAATAGTATATTTAAATAATTTAAAATGCAATAAGGGGGGAAAAAAAGTGAAGCAATAGTAAGTGATTCAGGACATTTCTTTTGTTTAAATGTCCTCTTCCAGGTATTTATGTAACCCATCATTTTGAAACTAATTCTTGGTTAGCATTATAATCACCATTGATGAAATACATATGCCAAACATATGTGCCGTTATGACCTTATTGTCAGTCAAGGAACAGGTTTTGTAGATGCTATTGTTAAGAAGGATTTACACACTGTCATGTTGCTGGTTTGTTGTTTTTGTTTTTTTTTCTTTTTTTGAGTATTGGAAAACCTTGAGTCAAATAAAAGTTGATTATTTTAACAGTGCAATTTGCCTGAATATATATATATAGTAAACACTGTGATGTCTGACGAGTTTATGTTATCTGGAAACCTACTTAAAGTAGATGAAATACGAACTTAAAATGTATTGAGATCAATTCAAGTTTAACTAATAAAGTTTGAACAAAACCACAACTTCTCAAATGAAGTTAACATGGTAGATTAGCCACACATCTGTCATCAGTGTTCACGTAGGAGGGTATTTATATTGGTGTGATGAAAATCCTAATGGATGTTTTTATCCTGCCTGAAGTGTGCAAGCGGAGCATTCCCCTAGTTTATTGGCAGTAAACTGTATAACCTTTCTCTTGGCATTGCCTAAGCATCTATTTAAGATAAATAGAGGTCATACATTCCTGAACAGGTTTAGTGTTCTTTTTTCATGGGCATACATGTATAATGCTTGAAAGTCTTCACACATACTTGATAATGCCTAAAAAGCACACTAGGCACAGCAGTAGTGTTCAGAGAGATTTTTCAGCTCAGTAGCTGGGCAGCGGTGTTAGTAAATACTGCGAGGTCCATCTATCAAGTCTTGTCGGGGAAGTGAATGTTCAGGAGCAAAAGAATAAATTTGTTCAGTTTATGTGTTTTCCATTTTAAATGAAACTAATTTTTGCCCTGGAAATGAGGAAGCAATCGAAAACTAACTTTTGGAGGGTTAGAGTACATAAAGTTAATGTGCTGCAGTTGACATGCCTCTATGTCTCAATCGTCTTTTATCAACCTTTGCTGCTGCAGCTCACCACAAGCTTTTCATCAGTTTATGCATTGTGCGCCAGGGCAAATAATGACAGAATATCTAGCTAAAGAAGGGGTACTTAATCAGCAATCAAGATTCAATTTGTTTTAATTTTAGCAGGTGTTTGTGAGGTACATTGATGGGAGAGATAATATGTACTGCTTTCATTAGCTCTCTTGTTTTTGTGCTTGAACATTTAAGAGCCAGATGTTCGGAGGTGAGCTGATCGGAATATTAAGTCTCCAGAGGTTGGTTTCCATAGTGTTTTACATTCCTTTCTTTATCTCTCTCAGTTCACCCTGAGCTATGAGGTGCAAGTGCTTGCAGTGACAGGCTACATCTTTGCTTCCTATACAACTAAAGCTTTAAATTAGTCTAATTCTCTGTTTAAAAAAAAACAACTAACCAAAACACAACAAAACCACCACCACCACAACAACAACAACAAAAAAACCCACAAAACAATGCAAAAACCCACACATACACACACACACAATACCTTCAGAAAACCACTTTATTCTAATAATCTGCAAATAATTCTTGCTCCTTGGGTCAGATGTATTTCTCACTTACAATTAGTTTAGTTGATAAAGCTCTTACAGAAATGATTTGTTTAGTAACTGGTATTTTGCCAGAATGCTTTACCTCAGTAAAAACCTGGAACTATCATCAGTAAGTGAACTACTGATTCTGTTATCTTCTTGAGTTAAATATATAATCCAGATCAGTTCTCTGCTTGGGGAAAAAAAAAAAAAAAAAAGCAGCTGTAATGTCAAAATGCCTGAGCATGTAAGGGGACTGCAAAATGGACATGGAGAGTCATGTCAGTCAATAGGTGTTCTTTACAAGAAAACATACAGGCTGTATTTGACTATGACAGGGTTTTTTATGACAGAAAGTAATTGAAAGAATGCATTCAAGTAGGCAATAGGATTGCAAAAGAAAGGCAACTTAACCTTTTGGTTTAGGTTTTTAGCCCAGTAACACCCAGCCTCAGTAGCTGCTGCAGTGGTAAGTCAGGATTCTCCTCTACAATAAACTCTCCCAATGTTGTGATTATGATTTTTTTAGTAGAGGAAAACATACCCAGAAATGAAGAGTTAAATAGAACTGCCATTGGCAAATGCTATAATGTTTTCCCTCACTATTAATTGTTCTCTGTTTACTTTGATGCTCAGAGATTGCCCTGTTTTACAAGCGTATTTTCTTAATTGTGTCACCTTGTACTGTAAGTATGTCAGAGGGGAAACATTAGCAAGTGATTAGATGTGGACCTTTGTGTCACCAAATGTATGAGGTACATACCCTTATAGGATATAATTGTGATCTTTTAATATGCGGCCATTGACCCGGACTTGTTATTATCTATTATAGTTTATAATAATGTATCTCTTTATGATTAAATGATGATGCCCAGCAGAACACTATGATTAGCATTTCAGTTATTTATAGATTATGTCAGAGCAGTAATAAACATAAAATGCTGTTAATGTGTGGCTAATGAAATCTGGACATGAACAAGTTTATGAATTGATATAATTCATTTGAGTGTTCTAACTGAGCTGCTGGTTCTCGTCATAATTCAAAAGCTTAGCAGGGTTCACCGATTAGGTGGTAGACTAATTTGCTACAAAAAGTCAATGGGTTTTCATCGTCTTGGGCTATCATACACAGCATGGCTGATTGCATAAGGACTATACAAAGTAATTCTCATAAATATATTTATTAAGCTTAATATGTTTTGTGAGCTTAGGATGGTATCAGCTAGTGCACAACATATGTGGAACAAAATCACAGTGTGCTAGATACTAAAAAGATATGTTCAGTAAAATCATTCCAGACCAGATCAATGAGGGAATTATTTGAATTTTAAAAAGTGAGCAATTCAATATCAAATATCAATGAGAGCCATAAGGAGTGATACAGATGATTGACTGAGTGAGCTCGACTTTTATTTTACTTTGGGATCATAAACACAGTTTTAAACTTAGGTTATTTAGAGCTGAAATGGCAGAGTGTACTTGCAGGGGTAATGGCAGCACTGCTTTGCTGGGGCTAAGAAAACTGAGTCACATCTCACACTAGACTATGTGTTTCTACTTTCTTCAGTAGCCTAGTCTGTTGACTGCTGCCTGCCCTTCTATAGCGCTGTCTTGTGATACCAACATATGATAATAAAAAAAGATGTTCCTAGCCTTTATATGATACCATTTGGGTTTTTTTTAACCAATGTACAAGTAGTGTATTGGATGTAATTTCCTCTTCGGAACCTTTATTTTTCATCAGGATCTGTCAGTTCATTGGTTTCTTCCTTCCTTTCCCTGTGGCACTCTCCTTTGCTCTCTCCTGTTTACCCTGCTGCATGAAATCCACCATTGGTTTAATCAGGGTTGAATTAATGAGCAGAATCCTGTATGCTATTTTCTGGAAGTACTAGAATAATTTCTATTTCCTGTATAATTCTGTTGCTTTTTTTTTTTTTTTCAGTATCTTTATCTTCTCAAAGAATGAGATATTTTTGAACCTGTTTGAACATATCTGCACAAACTAACTAGGCTACTAGTCATACTCCATATGAGGGCGTGCACTTTAATCTTTGCTATCAAGTTTTTCTCTGTTGCTTCCCAATATCATTCAGATTACATCCATTCCTTCCTTGCATTACATAAATCTTTGTCTTGTCCCTAGAAGAAAAAAAAACAACACAACTTAATCATAACCCACACACCCCAATTGCTCCTCTCCCTCTTCCCAAGTGGTTCCCGAGAGCTCCTTGGGATATTTAGAAACAAATTCATACATTTTCCTAAATCTGTTTTTAAAGAAAATATTAAAGATGCAGCTTAAATGCCCCCATTTTTGTTATCTCCTCTAGAATGTGGTGGGTGAACTACTGTGAAATGCAAACACCATAACAGCATGAGTGGCCCAGAGCTTGCTCTGTTTGGTTGCTTTGTGCTCTGAGCAGGTTGTCAGATAAGAACCCCGAGTTTATGCTGACACTTGGGAACACCATGTTGGTGATGCAGGAGGTGACTCATCTCCTGCTGAGTTAGGAGGTTCCCCAGTTTGTGATGAAGAGCAGTGTTCTGCTGCAGAGGGCAGCTCTCAGATTATTTGTGGTGTTGAGAGTGTGAGGACTTTGAGCATCTGTGGTTGGACGTGGAGCTGTCATGTGGTGATTGGCTATGTGTGTGCATGTCTACCTGTCTCATCGGAACACAATATTTGGCTGTTTTTTCTTGGTGGCTTACTGCAACTTTACTAAGGCTTAGGTGAAAGAGAAAAAAAAGCTTTGTCAAGGTAGTGAGTTGAAAACCATAGGAAAAATTCCTACATCAGAAAAGTCCTTCCCTGCAGCAAAATGTCCTTTATGTAATATCTAAAAAGAGAACCTCTATCACATCTGTTTGCTGTCTGCAATATCATATTTTGTATTATTTTTCTCACCACTGTTTATTTTAAATTTTTTCTTAGTTAATAAAAAATGTAGTTGGTATTTTTTTCCTGTTTCACAAATAAGAATGCTATATAATATTATAAAATGATATGTGGTTCAACTTCTGCTCTTGATATTTTCAAGAGGCCAGTGATTAAAAAACCTATGTGGAATATGCTCTATTATTGCCCTCTCTAGGCATTGTCACATAAAACCTTAAAGGTTCTGGTGCTAAATCCCCAAGACAGCATTTTGATACTTGCCAGATGTTCACTCATGGGAGAGATAAATGTTTAATAATTTTTGCTATTGTTACTGTTTTTACAATGTGTTATACTGCCATGGCTTGCTAAGGCTAAAGCTCTGTTTTGCTGAAGGAACAAGCATATAATAAGTAAGATGTTTACATTTCCATCATCTTGGTTTTGCTTAGGAACATGGGAGATTTCAACCTGCAGCATAAGTAACCCAACTCCTTCAGAGTTGATAGACGGGTTTAACTGTGCAAGCTGAAATCCTATTTCAGGGAAGAAAAGCTGCTAAAACCTCCAGTTGGTTTTAACAGTCTCAAATGTTACTTCAAGTAACAATATAGAACGTACTTACACAGGTTCCATTATAAAGCAAGAGTTAAAAAAAAAACCAAAAAAACAAAAACCAAAAAACCTTGACCTGCTATGTTTCTTTATCCAAGATTAGTAGCATTAATCCCATTTGCCTGTGGTATTTGCACCTTATATCTCCTGTATAATAGAGCAATATTCCTCTTTTTAAGTTAGTCAAGTGCCAACATTTAAAAAAAATACTACATACTTGAGTGAAATTTATCCCTGTCAAAACAGTGATAATGGCAACAAAATTAATCTGGTTTTTGGAGCTAGTGAGAGCTAACAAGAAATCATGGAATGCCAGGTTGGAATGGACCTCAAGGATCAAATGGGATGTGTTTTCCAAAAAAAAAGGAAATTGTCTGGATAGAAACCTGAAAACCTGAGGCAACAGATTGTGACAAGTTTGGAGAAAGTCTGGATTACTACTGCATACTGGTTAGTAGTGGCTGATCTTCTTTCCCTCCCCACAAATACTTGCAGTTCCCCATCAACTAACCCCTCTCCTCAGGATGTCCTTTGTGATTAAGTGATATCTGCAATAGCAGTGAGTGCATTTCTCCTTGTGTCCAGTATGAAGTGGGAGGAGGGAAAGAGCAAAGAAAAATTTGTGAATCTCAGGTGATAAGACATGAGTATGTCCTAGTTAGACTGTGCCTGATCACTCCTCACTCCAAAGAACACTGTTATTGAGAAATGATCTTCCTTTACTTGCCATGAGCATCCTCAAAAGAACAACTTTATTAAAAAAAAAAAAAAATTACCTCCTTTGCCTCTCTGCTTGTCCTGAAGGGCAAGCAAGGTAACACAAAACTAAGGATCCATCTAATTTAAGAAGGATGTTTGCTGAGCTCTTTCTCTCATGCACATGCACTCTTTCACATATTCACCTTTCCCACTGCATTATCTTAATGAAATGAAGTAATTCCCCCTCCTCCATCTTTTCAGTTCATCCTTGTCTAGAACTTGTAATTGCTCATTGCAGATTTTATTCAGCTCTAGATCTTCACTGTTTAGGCACAGAAGACATAATTCTGCTGTCCTGAATAGGGATGGCAGAGTTGGATCCACATCAAAATCAAAACAGTACATAAATCTGTGTCACATTTTTCTCTGGGTCAGGCTGATAAAAAGTCATCTTACTTTGTGAAAGGACATTATCCTCAAGGAGCAAAAAAAAAAATAGGAATACAGGTCAGACTGCTTTCAGATTTCAAATTCGGTTTTGAAAATGAAGGAGAAGGTCAGTAATCTGTAAATCTCTAAGTTTGGTATCTTGTGCTGTACACAAAGTAGTCCTTGAAAATATGGTGAAACATACAGGCTTGAAGATTTAATTATACAATGGAGTGTTTTTTTACAAGCCGTGATGATGCAGTGTAATGATGTCCAATTGGAAAAGACTGTATCCAAGTCCACAGTCTGAGCTAACTAGTTAAACCTGTTTTTCCATTTTGCAGTGTGATGGCTGAGTGCATTAACCTCAATCAATCAATCAATCAATCAATCAATCAATCAATCAATTATTGCTTGCAATCTGGTCAAATTCTGTTGAAATACAGATAGAAGTAGTTTATCAGCATTTACCTGTCTTCAGCTTTCTTTGAATTGTGTAAAACATTCATGGGTAAGTTTCTGATTCATCATTCTAACAAACTTCAAATTCTTTGCAGAGATTCTCTATGAGGAGAGTACTGTACTTCAGATATTTCCATTAATATTGACCAGCCCAATAAATTCCTGGCTTGTTTTGCTGTATTTTCTTATGTCTCACTCCATGCTAAGTATTAGTATTGTTCTTGGCACGATGCTTTACCATGGAAAACGTTTGTAATCGCTCCTAGGATTTATCTAGCTGTTGTGTCCAAAATATTCATCTCAACTGTAATGTGACAGGAAAAAATGCCCTAGATGGTGCTGAAGAATATATAAACCAAGTATTATTTGCATATTACTTTTCAAATTTTCTTTTATTTATCTTTCTTCCATGTATTTTTCATAAAATACTACAGATGATGTTTAAACTCTGGTTAACATTAAAACAAAACAAAACAAAATTATTAACTAGATTCACCATTTGGTATACATTTCTGTAAATCCTATCAATGTCAATGAGTGTAGGCATATTTAGGTTGTATCCTAATGTCCCTATTGATATGTTTTATCTTGTGTTCCCAGGTAAGTTTGAATAAAACAGTTGTCAGAGCACTTTCCTCCAAGCACAGATCAAACCTGAGCAGGAGGTAGTAAAGGAATTCTAAATTTTTCCAGTATACTTCCTAAATTCATTATATGTAAGCATGAACAAATTGCTAAATAGGCTTTCAAAATTATTTTTCCAATTATTGTTGCCTGAGTGAGTTAGAAAATAAAAGCAGTGGCAGTAATGAAAATAGTAATAGTAACAATGCTGATAAATTATGGCTCTTTTTCTCATGATACTTAAGTCAGGAAATCTTCCTATTACATCTGGTAAGTAAAGGAAACAAAATCTAGTGCCTCTTAAAGCTAGCCCCAGACCAGGGTATTGAGAGGGGTATATTGCACATGCTGTGTTGTTCCTTTTTTAGTGTTCAATATAAAAAAGATACATCTATATTACCTTTTTCTTAACTTAAAAAATTATGTATATGAAAATACAGAAAACAATGTCTTAGTCAAACAATAATACAAACACCAGTTGAAACAGCTAGAACTGTTTCAGTTCTAGAAACTGGTAGAACTGACTTCTTAACTTCCAGCTTTGGCTGGAGGGAGCAGAGGAGGGTAATGACCTTGACAAAATGTAATTGTGAGTATCTTAATTTTCCAAGCTAGTAGTTGGTCTTGAGACTGCATCCAGGATCCTCCTGTCCTGTCTCACAGAGGGACTTTCTGACAGAGTTACTCAGAAATAGAGAGGCTGCAAGATGACTGCCAAAGAGGAGGGAAAAAGAGGTCAATGAATAGGGAAGCTGCTTGTCTTTGGATGTTTATCTCCAGAGAGCATTGTAAATGTAGCACTACTGAACTTAACTCTGCCACTTAATTTTATGTTTCTTTGTTGGCTGGACTCTGAAGTCATAGTGGATTCAAATGCAAAGACTATGTGGCTAATTGGAACCCCCAAATCATGAGAAATGATGGTGAGTTCAAGGATCTGGAAGCTCCCTCTTCAGATTGATGATCATCTCAGAATTATATAATAAAAGTGATACCTCTGCTTTCTATTTGTTCCAGTACCTGAAATCCTTTTGCTTTGCACTTTGATAGCGGTCATGAGGTTGAGTCTTGTGCAGTGGCAAAGAATGGTGTAATGGACATCTGGAAGAGAAAGAGGGAGAGGGATGAAATGTATCGGGAATTAGATGATGGCAAGTAGTAGGAAGGTGAGTCTGGCATAGCTTGAGTTTTATGATGAATACTGTGATAGTAATATAAATTATTAAAATAAAAGGTGAGCACAGACAAGCCAACAATTACTTCGTTAATACAAGATTTTTAATTCTTTTTCAGTGTTTGGATATAGTGAAAGCTGTAGAAATTGATTTCAAATATTTGAGTTGTCAATAAGTGAGTTGCTGTGCTTAGCACAATGTTATGTTTTGATATTGTCAGCCCTAATATAGGAATCACTTTTGTTGCTGCAGTGGATGCTTTTTAATCCACAGAAGATAACCAACAAACTACCAAACATTTAGGAGCTGATACACAACAGGGGAAGTAAATGGCAAGTGGAAATCTGTTCACATTCTTAAAGAATGGTGTAATAATTGCTCCTTCTGTATTTCTTTTCTCCTGCTTCTTTTAGTTGTGGGAAGACAGGATTTTATATATATTAAATACGTTATAAGGCAATTACCTCTGTTTCAACCGAGCCTGAGTTGATAATTGTGCTGTAATGTATTATTGCTTACAGAATCCTGAACTAGCTTTTCCTCCCTATATTGAAATCTTTATAATTATGTTAATTACTAAATAATAACTTCTGATAGAGAGACAATAACAGCAAGGTTGCAGTTGGTAGGTACCATGGGGCTATTTCAGCTGGGAGATGCCTATATTTGGAACATTAAATTTATTTTAACTTTATAGGGTTTTGTGTTTTTTATAACTTATATATTTTTTCTGTGTCTGTACAAATAAGCCTGTGCATATAATAAAAAGCTATGCATTCACACACATTATGCACATAAGCAGACAGAGAAGGGAGGAGAGCCACAATAGATTATGTGTGCTGTAGAGCAACATAAATGGGTTGTGGTCTTAACATAGCTTCTTCTGATTACTGGTAAAAAACTAATTAGGTTTTGTCATTTATTCACTTGGAGTTTTGTCTCACTGAAACCTTGCTAGTCTATTTAACCTACTTCTAGCCTGCAAATATCTGCTGCCATGTTATGTTATGCTTTTTTGCTTAAATTAACTCCTGAATAAAACAGCATAGCACATACAGGAGAATGAAAAGTTTTCACATTTTTAATACAAGACTGATTTTATTATATTACTAGAGAAATAAGTTAGATTGCTCTTGCAGTCTCAATAAATCACACATGAAGTCTTCTTTTTTTCTAAATTAAATTTTTATTTAAATAAAAGTGTTATGTTTGTATTTGAACTGACAGCTAAATCTGATAATTAGAGTGCATGAAGTTGGCTTTGATTGGCATTGTAATTGGATTGTCATTGGGCTGAAAACCTATTATCTTTGGATCATGCCCCATGAAATCTGTTGAAGAAACTTTGCTGCCAGTCATTAAAGCCACCATCTTGGCTTACAAATTAGGTTTGAAAGGCTTTTTACCACTGGGAATGTAATTTAAACCACTGCAATTGCACTCCCATTAATTAAAATTATATTAAAATTATGGTTCATTTTCTAAATATTTTTTTCCTATTTTATTAGACATACTTATTACTAAATGCTTAACAAATTACATAGCAGAGCTAGTAAAATTATATTTTAAGATAATCCATCATTTCAGCACGTTACTCAGCATTAGTGGAATTAGTCAGTGTGTTGATCATTAAAGGATACACTATTTATGTTTTTCGTTACTGTTTTTTTTTATTAAAAATAAAATTATAATTATAAACCACTATTTTAAAAAATCACTAAAATTATAATTAATGCTAGGAAAAAATTTAGAATCCACTTTAAAATTAACTTAGTTTATGGAACTATTTTTATATGTATATTTCTCTGTAAGTCACAATTCACTATATTAAG
Source organism: Apus apus (assembly GCF_020740795.1). NCBI lineage: Eukaryota > Metazoa > Chordata > Aves > Apodiformes > Apodidae > Apus > Apus apus. The sequence continues at coordinate 46,122,307 of NC_067284.1, forward strand.
CTGCATAGAGGCACGAATAGGACAATTTTTTTTTTTTTTTCATGTAAGACAAAATGACAGTCATGCTGTGCTCAAAGTTGATAATAAAGAATATAGTGTTGCAATCTGTGCAGGTTTTGCTGTAAGAGTTCATAAATGACTTATTTAAAAATTGCTACAGCTTTGCCCTCAAATTCACAGGAGGTGCTTGAGGAGCCCTTCAGTGGCTTTCCAGAGCCACTGCAGGATGGTGGCTGCCTGCAGCCCACGTACAGCTGTGCCATGGCATTGGGTCTCTTCCTCAGGGTTTTGGTCTGAAGGAGATGTCTAATGTGAGCCAGTTCTTCCACCTGTTCATCATCCATCCAGCCTCAGCATGTATGGTACATGAAACAAGTCATTCAAACAAGTCATACAATATTTGTTGACTTTCTTTTATCTAATCATAGTTTTTCTATCAAGCACTGATAACTTTTCAAACTATATTTACTAAGCAGAAAGTTGATTATTTTAGTAAAGCAAACACTTCTAAATACATTACAGTAAAACAGACCTATAAGTGAAATCAGATAAAAATATGCAGTACTGAAATATTAAACTGGTGCATGAGGGCTTGCAGCATTTTGTTGTTAAATGAGCAAAATATCTTAAGTCTGTTTAAAAAAAATTTCTTTCCAACTAGCATGCTGACTGTATTATATTGCTTCTCATGTAGTAGCATTCATTGAATAAAGAAGCAGCACACATCTGTCATTTCCTTTAGGATGCTGCATTGTTCTTTTCTGTGAGGTGCTATTGGAGAACATGGGTCTCCAATGTAGTTGCAAGCCTGTCTTGGCTTTGCAGTCATCTTGCAGCACTACCTGGAATCCTCTATGTATATTTTTTTTCTTGTTCTTACATGAGGTACTTCATCCAAAGACATGTACTTTGTTGCTCAACAAGTCAAGGCCTAGAAATTCACTTCTTTTAAGGTTATGAATCCCCACTTGATAAACCACAGTGGGATTCCATCTGAAATCCCTGGAGTGCTTTGGACTCCATGCTAACTCTTTAGTCTGTGAAACCACTGAACTCCTTTAAAAGTACCATTCTCAAATGAAGCATATATATTTAAACTTGATTGCAGCTGTTCCCATGTGTGAATTTGCTTACTCTGTACTGCTTTAACATTGTTCTATGTGTTAAGAAATTATACACTTTTCTTCCTAAGAGGATCTTGGTTATTTTAATTTATGTAGATCTGAAGTGAACTTTTGTCTTGCAAAGTAAGCATCAGAGCTGTAAGAAACTTGGAATATATCTAATAAAAAAAAAAAAAAAAAGTAAATCCCAAACCAAGTTTAGAATATTTCTGTCTGGCTTTTACATCAGTGAGGACTAGGGTGATGTCCTGTAAAATGAGTAGTTAGTAATTTCAGAGTTGTTAAATAAATAGTTGTTCACCTGACCTCCCTGTGCTTTGACTGACCTCTGTCATTAAGTCTTCCTACATGATATGACCATGTGTACACCAATAATGCAGCTCTGTAGAATATTCCCTTGCATTCAGTGGATATTTTAAACCCAGGAAACTTCATTACTTTGGGGTTTAATGTCAAAATATCTGTGTTAAGTGAGACTACAGTGTACTTTTGTTGGTGCAAATCTGGGTAAAATGAAGGAACACACTTTTAGAGAAAGAAGAGGATGAAGTGTTAATGCCTTTCTCCTTTTTAGAGGTGTTGGATAAAAAGTGTGTGTCTTACTGAGATGAGGAACTAGTCTACAGGTCTTCTTTGGCCTTCAACATAATCCTTATTGCTAGGCTAGAGAAGAAAGTTCCTTATTGTTCTCACTCTGTTTCTTTAAATATTTACACTCCTGAAGGGTGTTACTGCTTCCATTTCAGTGGCCAAAACTGTCATGTGGCTTGGAACCTCCTCACTATGATTGTACTGAATCTAGAGGGTTTTTCCCCTCTCCTTTTTCCTCTCTTTCCCCCAGCTCAACCCCCCCCCCCACAACGTGGAAACAGTTAAATATATTTATTTTTCAGAGTAATTATTTGGGGACAGAAGTCTGTTAAATACTGGTAGATTATTCCAGTAGTTAATCAATTAATAAAGGAGAGCTGGCAGACTCAAAATGATTGGCACATATTCCTGGAATGATGAGTATAAAATGGCAGGTTCCTGAACAAAAAGGGAAAAAAGCGCAAAGCCTTAGAAAGTGGTTTACCAATGCCGATTTGAATGACAGTGAATCTGGCATTTCTTCTAAATTAAAAGCACCATTTTTCCACTATTGTTTAAGATGGGCAGAAGTCATGCTGATTCTGAGGGCTGCTGAGCTAACTCCTCTGTCTCTGTAATGTACAGGGACTAGATGAAACCACTAAAAGTGGTTTAAGCACATGCAGATCCATTGAAGTTACTGACATTCATCTGCTTATTCAGTAGCTGGATTTGGCCCATTGAATCTCAAAATAAAGAAAAATATGTTATTTCTTTACTTTTTGTTATGTTCAGCCTTATAATTTCTGGCACAGGTTTCATTTTATAGCATCTCAACTAATTATCCTGGCTCACTTTCCAGTAAGATACTAACTTGTCACTTCAGTTTTTCCCACATTTTAGTTTTTCTGTTCTGTATCTTGAAGAAATCTCTCTCTAATCCACTGCTATAAACTATTAGTCTGTAATAAGCTAGGTGGCAGCCAGAAGAAAAGTAAAAATTATTAACTCCCAAAAAAAGAAAGGTAATGGCAATCAGCAGTGCTTTAGAAGCCAGTCTTCCTGGTTTATTGGTTCAACTGTTGAATTCACCTGAAAAAAACCCACCAAATAGCTCCTGCCCTGCTCGTCTGCCTTTGCATCGGTCACAGAAGGTAAGTGACTCTCTCAGTGGAGAACTGGCTGCATGCCCATTCCCCACAAACAAACTGGAGATTTAACTTCCTTGCTTGCATACCTGACTGACAGCTTGTATAGTTTGCAGTAAGGCACTCGGGCACTGTTAGTTGTTAACGCTGAAGTGAACTCTCAAACTAGGAGCAGGAAGGCTGAATGTGGCCATAAATGCCTATGTGTGGAAAAGGCAGTGGGTCAGAGGGGTGGAGGTCGATTTCCAGCTCTGCCAGAACTGTTTGTGGGGGCAGTAGGCAATGCATGCAATCTGCCTGTGCCTGTCTGAAGGAGGAGCAAGGATCTGTAAAAATGGCATAGTATTAATGCTTTTAGCCCATCATTTGGCTGTTTCTCAGGAGGAAGGTTGTTTAATTAAATATGCCTGGTTGGAACTTTTGGATGCCAGTAAACAATAAGCAAAAATTGTTAATAATCAAACTAAAGCATTTAATCTGAGTTAAAGGTACATTTTACTACCTCCTCTCCTGCTATCTTTTTCCCATTGTGTTACTTAGATTCTCTACATTAAGCTAATATTTACTCTTCTTGCCACAGAAGAGCAGCAGAGTAAATAGGATTTTGTATAAGGAAGCTGGTGGAGTTAAACAAATAAGAAAGTGGCCATTTCTAACCTTTCCTGTGTGAGCTTCAACATCCCCAAAGACCCAAAGCCCGTTTCTCAGGCCCACTCCAGCAATCCTGTCTCTACTTGCTTGCACAGAGCCAGGGCAGAGCCCTTTTCTGTTGCACACAATGAGCCATATCCTCCACTGTGTAAACTGGTCACAGTTTCACAAAGCCCATGGGAGCTACAGTTGTTTAAGCAAGCTGCAGATCTACCCCATGAATTGCTTCAGCATGTCTGAACTCCCCGAGCAGGCCTGTATTAAACTCACTGTGGTGTAGAAAATCATGTGGATTTGTAACATAGTGTGCTACCTCTTTCAGGACAAAATGGTGAGTCAAATACACTCTGTTGTTTCTGTACTGAAATGGTAGAATTATGCAATGTGACTTTGACCTAGGAATCAATACTGGCTGCTTAACTAAAGAAACAAATTGCAGCTCTCAGGGCCAATGACAAACTGATGGTTGTTTCTTTGTTCTATTTCTTCTTCTGTTAAGCTAACTGCTAAAGGGCAAGAAAAATGACAGTTGTAAGCCATAAAGAACTTTTTGGTGTCCTTTGTAGGAGCTCATCTTTTCATAGACCCGTGCCAAAGTGTGTAAGTACCTTCCAGACTAAATACAAAGAAACTAATGCTTGAAAAAGATACATGCTTCAAGCAAGGAAAATCAGACCAAAAGTGAATAATTTGGTGCATCGTGTGTTTATTGTCCATTTGCAACTGCTTATAATGAAGGTATGGGAAGTCAGTCTTCATCGGATCCCTTTTTTTATCAGATACATCCAATATATGAATAGTGTTATCTGTAATTAAATATGCTCTGGCAGACCTCAAATTGACTGTTATCACAACTATACTTACAGTTGACACTGCTGCAGAAGGGGCAGTGTTCTTTCAGTGTTCCTAGAGCAGGGGACGTTTGCTTGCCAATTGTCTGAATAAAGCAGGTCTGGTTTAGGTGTTTTCTGAAGAATGATGCTATTGGTACTTAGAAACATAGATCTTACTTCCAGCCCTTCTTGTGGACAGGTGTCACCATTGCTAACCTCCAGTCAGCTGAGACCTGCCCGTTAGCCAGGACAGCTGCTAAATGATGGAAAGAGGCTTGGTGAGCACTTACGCCAGCTCCTTCAGTCGCCTTGGATGGTGCCCATGTAGCCCCATAGACTTGTGCGTGTTTGACTGTTGCAGCAGGTCGCTAACCATTTCCCCTTGGATTCTGGGGGCTCAATTCTGCTCCCCATCCTTATCTGCCAGCTCAGAGGACTGGGTATCCTGAGAACAACTGGTCTTACTATTAAAGACTGAGGCAAAGAAGGCATTAAGTACCTCAGCCTTTTCCTCATCCTTTGTCACTTTATTTCCTCCCACGTCCAATAATGGATGGAGATTCTCCTTAGTCCCCATTTTGCTGCTAATGTATTTATAGAAACATTTCATTATCTTTTATGGCAGTAGCCAGATTAAGTTCTAGTTAGGTCTGGGCCTTGGCCCTCCTAATTTCCTCCCTGCATAGCCTCATGACATCTTGTTCTCCTGAGTTGCCCACTCCTTCTTCCAAAGGTCATAAACTTTTTTAACCTGAGTTCCACCTCAAGCTGTCTGTTCAGACAGGACATTCTCCTTCCCTGCCGGCTTGTATATATTTCAGATATTGCAAAATATATCTGGTCTGGAAAATAGATTTGAGAGATATCTGAGCTGTGTGGAGGAATGAAAGTGTCTGGTCCTTGCTTGGCTGCTGATCTCATACAGAGGATTGTTATTGCTGGATCTCATCAATACCTATGTCTCCTTGTGCAAATTCACAGTCCCAAATCAGCTGATTATTTGGGAAGTACACGCAGAAACTGTTTTCCAGATTTGTGCAGTACATAACACGTGTGCCATGTGTTAATTTGTTTACTTGGAGATCAGGAGGAAAACATGAGACAGAAGAAGTTTACAACCCAACTAAAACATTATCAAAAAGCGGCAATAACCCCGTGTAGAACAAATGAGCCCTGGTTTCTGGCTGTACCTCACCATCCTGATTTGTTCAGTCCTTAAAGATCAATGTGGCTTTCTGGAAGATAGCTGGAAATGGGAAAATCTACAACAAGACAACATCATCCTTTTCACCAAAGGCAGGAAGATGACAGCTTTAATAAACAACAGAGCTGCAGGTCATATCTTCCTACTTTTCCCTCCTAGCCCAATTAAAACAGCCTTTAATTTGTATTTAGTTTTTCTCTGTCTTTCTTCCTGTCTTTATGTACTCCTAATGCCACTCATGAAAAATACTAATGAAAAGTGTTCCCAAAAATATTTTAATGTTTTATTTCCCTGGTTAAAAAGTTGTGGTTTTTTCAGTGACTATCCAGAAATAAGTATTTTAAAATTGGCAGATATATTTTTTTGTAAGTAGGTTCACAACCCTTTGTCTGAAATTGCACATGTTAAAAAAAGGAAAGAAGGAAGACAGTCCTCAGCAATCTCAAGATCTACAGAGTTAAGCACAGGACTGGGAGCCAGAAGATGTTGAATTACATCCCAGTGTCTGCTGCACACAGGATTAGTAATACTTTACACTTACATTAGCACTTTGCCACTAAATAAAGTTTGGAAGTGACATTACAAATGGGGAAGGAACGGCTTGGAGAAATGAAGTGACAAATCCAAATTGGCACAGCTAGTTAGTGTCAGAATCAGGATTACAGTAATTCTTGACAAGCCGTTTAACCTTCATGAGGTTCAATTTTTACACCTTTAAAATAAAGTAAATGATTTCTACAAAAAGCAAAATGTGAAAATGATACCCACTGGCCTAATTAAGTAAATACATTGTTCAAAAATTACTACTCCTCTCTACAACTGTGGAGATTGAGCAGGATATCTATACAAACTAGTGCTACTCCAGGGAAGCACATCTCTTAAGGCTTCTTAAGAAGTAATGGAGATGAACCAGCTCCTCCAGCAAGATTTCTTAGACCTCCCAAGAAAATGCTGCCAATTTTCAGTCACCTCCATTGGCAAAAGTTTAAATCAGATGAGTTTGAAGAGGAGGCAGGTTACAGTGAATAAGACATTGGCCTGGATATCAGCAAACTAGAACTGCTCTGTCAGTACACCTTGGACGTTGGCTTATTAGACTTACAGCTTCAAGAAATTCATTCAGATTATTAGAGCATAGGAATTTCAGGATGGTCTCGGCTTGTCAGCAAATCAGCCTGGAGTTTCAGGTAACATGTAAATATCTGCCCAGCTCTAGTTCCTCACTCTTAGTAATCAGTTCCTAGAATAGAGTTACCAGTCAAAGCCTGCTATTGGCATGATCTTTTATCCTTGCTTTTTTAAGTCACAAGTTTATCTTCATTAATTTGAATCCCATCTTTCCACCTCACAATTGAACACATTTGGAGTGTTAGGTACAAGAAATACTATGCTCAAAATAATGTTTTGTACCAAAAAAAATTATATAAAATCCTTCCTTTTATTCAGACTGACACTGTCTTTGCTAGTCTTAAACTGCAGTGCTATTTTTTCCTTATTATTAAACATACTGTAAACAACACGAAACAGGTAACTGCAAATAAAGATATGCTGTTTGTAATTTTGTAAACATAAAGGTGACCTGCAGTCCAAAAAAAAAAACGTTTAGACATTAATTTCAACACAGGCAAACTGGTATTTATCCTCGTTCACCAGAACATTTTACCATATGCTTAAAAGCAAACATCCTCTTAATACCTAATGTCTTTAGAGGAAATATGTACATGTAAAATGTCTACATATCCATCTATTTATAATGAAGAAGACGTATGGTTTTGTGATCCGGAGTAAAATATTGATCAATATTAGCTATGAATTTGAAGTTAAAGCCAGAAACCTCTTCTGTTTGGAGGAAGCTGTTAATCAAACTTTCATGGGTTTTTTGCTTCCCTGACACAGGTTACAGTTTGATATGGAATGATAAAGAAGAGAATTATTAGTATTATTCAAGAAAGTTGCTTTTCTATGCACATATTCTAAAATACTGTAAATCTTACTTTTGTTTACAAATTCCAAGTGTTTTTGCTAGTGGAGAATTCTGCATTGTTACAAAATGCATCAATATGCAGCTGGATATTTGTTATGCTTTTCAGGATGGATTGCTAAGTTAACAGAAAAAAAAGAAGATTGTGCCTGTCATGTCTAGGAGAATTATGGTTTTATTTTATTAACTTGGATTACTTTGGGGGAATGTTTCTTTTCTTCTTTGTATTTTTCCTGTGACTCTTAAATGCATGTTTTTCTCTCTTTGCCCTGGCTGCATTGCGTTAGTGCTGTACACAGGGCAACCCTGATGAGATCTCTGCAGGTGGGGTGAAATCTTCATGTTCTTTTCACATGAGAGACTCTAAGTTTTAACGTCTCTCTCTTAGACTGGAGATGGGATCAGCGTAGATGCGTTACAGCAAACATCTTGAGCTCATAGCTGACAACTGCCCTTCTCTTTTTTTTTGTGGCAGTTACTCTAGGTTGAGTTAGTGCTGTACAGAGGAGTCTTCTGCCTCTGGTCAGAAGCTTTGTTTTCTTGGAAAGAGATTTGGAAGAAATTAGATACGCTAATTAAAGGAACAGGGTGATGGCTTTAAATTGTCACTTCATGTAATATTGGCTTTGTAGACTTGATCAGCTGAAAGTTAAAACACTTCCAGGAGAGTATTTTGTGTGTAAAGCTGTTAAAATACTATAGAGATTTAGCATAATGGTTGATATCAGAAACTGAGTCTTTGTTAAGAGAGTCCATGGTATCCAAACTGCTGATGGTTTGCTTCAAGCTTAATTAGATTCCCCAGTGCTAGCCTAAAAAATGTTTGTTTGTTGTTGATGTGACCAGATAGACTTCATCAGAATTAAACTGTTGCAAATGGGGAATAATCAGCTTTGGTCTCCTAAAACTAAGTATCAATGTGCACTACCATATTTGAGTTGCAAAGAGAGCATCAAAGATGGCCGACAGGCTTTGGTGTCCTCTCTCCTACGTGAATGCAAACAGAAAGTGCCACCCACCACTGTTTCCAACATAAAGGGTAGCTAGGAGATGCCTAAAGGAAAATCCATCCTGTTTCCTTTTTGAGCAGAAACCTCAGGTGATCCTAGAAAGCAAGGCCCTGAACCTTCCACTCTGGTTCTTATCAGCTGAATTGTGTCAACTTAAATTTGTTCACGATTCTGATTTCTAGGCAGAGCTCTGGAGTCTCCACGTGTTGTAAACCTGAATTTTATAAAGCAGTGAAGATCTCTTTGAAGTTGCATACTGTAGTTTCCTGGCGGCTTCCCCTAGACAGGTGATCTATCTGTATCTATATCTATACAAAGTATTTTGGCTCAGAGCTCAAGTTACCACCTTGATTTTAATTTGGGAACACAGCAATGAATGTCCAATAACTATATTTTATTATTTTGTAATGGTGCTCAGGTGCAACACCCAGTAGTTCAGGGAGACCAAGGAAAGTATTTTGGCAGGGTTTTTATGCAGACTATTGTATAGATTTTAGAATGTGGCATATAGTTGTCTGTTGGCAGACAGAGGAGCCTTTCAGCCTTTAGAGGAGCCTTAGCTTTCGTGCTGCGTTAGCTGTGTTTCCAGATCACTTTCTACTTTTTTTAAATGCCTTTTAAAAAAATCTCTGTGAGCCTGATACTCTTTTTCTTTTACAGCTGACATAGCCAGTAGTTACGGGGCACTGCACACAGCACTTGTAGCAAGGGTGAACCACACCACAACATCTGTTCTTACTTTTTTCCCCCACCTCTTTATGAACTGAATATCTTTCGGGTAACCCAGTTTCTAATACCGAGGGTTAAGATTGATTTACACAGGCCACTGTAACCGTAGTATATCTTGAAATCTGAAACTACCTGAGAAGTGCTGGCACAGCATAGTTTGTTTATCAGCACTGGATTTGGGGGAAAAAGAAAAAAAAATCCCATGTTGCAATTTAGCAGGCATTGCTCTACCATAAGCAGGAATATAAAAACTGCAATAATTGCACCTACTTTTATAGCCATAGTGAGAAACTCAAGAAAACAGTTTGAAGGTCTGGTAACAATCTACAAACATACCCTGGTGAAAATTAGTGCAGCGCCATGGAAGGAATCAAATATGTTCTGGGTATATTGTATGACGTTTTCCTCTTGAGCGTGGTAGAGAATCGAGGTACACATAACTGGGGTGCACTTCATCTCTCTTACTAGATAGAGTTGCTCTAAATCTTTGCTGTATTAGGTAGAACCACCTGCATTTGCATCACTGTGATTTTAGGTGCCAAAAGGCGTGACCACTTCGACCCTACACATTCAGCCTTTGGGATCTCCTGTTGGGAATTAGTAAAATTCTTCTCCTAGGAAAAGCAACTTTTGATGGAGACAGTACTGGGGCTACCCTGAGTCTTTTGAAGGATGGCCCCCCACTCCAAGTGTCATGGCATGGAGGTGTAGTGTGGTCACTAACTGTGCAGGCTGTCCTGTGAGATTAACAGTCTAATAGATCTGAGAGATGCTACTAATAAATTTTTGCTGGCCTCATGTACCACAGACCATGCAGTAGATAAGCATATTTGGTTAAAAACAAAAGTTTCAACCTGAGCAAAAGCTATTAAAAAAGGCTAGACAATCCATTTGCTGTGAAACACCACTGCAGAAAAAGGGATTTTGGAGTATATTTCACTTGTAAATTACCATTACTCTGTACTTGTGAAATACTGATGTTAGTGACAATTTCAAATCTATCTCCTGATGTATATTTTGAACATCATGGTATCCTCTTGTTTCCCATTTTCTACTGTTCAGACCCTCCATAGAATATTATTGTCACTGCAGACCTTTTATCCAAGGACTGTTGATCACAGCACAAGAACTGTCATCCTATTTGCATTCTGTGGATGCATCATTATTCACAACATTTGATGTCCATAAAACACATTAAAACTATTTCCTTGAGCAAAAATAATCAGCTCTCTGCTGTACATATCATTTGTATACTCAAATTGTAAAATGTAAATTGATATATAAGAAAATGGCCCATTAACTTTTTCATTAATGACAATAATACATTTTGTGCATCAGCAGTAGGAGGACCCTACATTTATTCTAAGGAACCTGAAGGAGAAGTGGAGACTTTTTTGTATTTCATAAAAATGAAGACTGTCATTGAGCACATTTCAGAGTTGGGGGGTGAGGGGGAGAGGGAGGTTACTTTCTGTAGCCTTATTTGTCTTTTAAACTATTCACATACTTGGAATGATTCTAAAAGTTAAAATAGTCTAATGAACCTGATCCTTGTGCCTTTGAGACAAATTTTGCACCGAAAGCCAACTGGCATTTTGCCTAAAAACGTCTAGGAGTTACCTGAGGTATATGTTAAATATTCTTTTTAAAAGCAGTATATGTGTGCTGAATATATAAATTGGGCACAGCTCCCATCCAACTGGTAGTTAATTGCCTTGAAACATTCATGACATTTTTTAAAATCCCATCCCAATTTTCATTTTCACAATTTCATTTTTTATTCTAGTGAATTCTATAGGTGCCATAATGGGTGCTGCATTTTCAGTTGCCAGATAACTTTAGAAAGACTAGATCTATTCATGCAAAAAATACAATAAAATGTAAATGGCAAATATTGCTGTTTTTGTGAAATATAATAGACAGCTGGATTACTGTTTCTTTAGGATTTATACTGACTTACCTGGAACTTACTGTGTTTTTTATGTATGTAATTTAATCATCTTGTGTCTTTTAAGATAATAGCTAAGTGATATTACTGTAATTCATGTGAATTAAGACATCCTAATATGTATACAACTAGCTGTCAAATCACTGTATATTTGCCATTTGATTAAACCATAGATTAATAATTTTTCTATAACTGATATATCATGTGCTAACAGATAAAGAGCATCTGATATTAAGTAAGTGAGAAATAAAATCTGCTTTCAGTAAATTGCTTAGAAAAATTACACAGTACATTTAAATTACCATTTGCTTAGCAACATGCCCTTGTAGACATTCCAGTGGGGCTATAAAATGATCGATTTACTTTAATTTTCTACTGAATCCTGAAAAAATGGCTATCAGTAACCTATCCCTTCATCATGGCATGCTGAGTCACTCTGTGTATTAAATTTACTGGCAAGGAGCAAGACGTTAACAAAAAGTAACAGATAATGTGAACATTTCATGCATAATCTGTAATATGAGATATGTATTAATAGGGAAATTATGATGCATTCAATTATTCTGAAATGCCTTCCAGAGATGTTTTGATTTGGCTGCGCTCTGATAGTAGCAGCACAGCAGGGAGCATCTCAAGTGATGAATAACCTAATCTCCTAATCTCAAAATGGGCACTATTCACAGCTAGCCTAGGACAGACTGGTGGAATAAGCCACACTTTACAGACACTGTTCCGACAAACAAACAAACAAACAAACATAAAAAAAACCCCAGTCTTTTAATAAAATTAATTTTCCCAATTAATAATTTTTTGTCATAGTGATTCTACAAGTTTGCGTGGTTATCAGGAAATGAAACCTTTGCTCACCTCTAAAATAAACTTGGAAGACAAAAGGCTATAAAAATAATTGCGTGTGCATTTATTCTATTAGTATTAAAGGTTGCTTTGTGACATTATACAAAGGAGCTCTTTCTGACTTTTACCAGTTCAATATATACCTGAAATGATCTTTACTATGTATACAATTTATTTATTTTTTTTTCCCCTGAAAGAAACCCACCAGAACAAGAAACTCCTTATTTTTGTCTCAAAAGCCCGATGTAGAGGAGTGTGTGCTTGTGTGTAATTTAGCAGCCGTGATTACTACTACTACTGGTGAACAATAGTCTGGTTTCCTGACAAGATCAAGCAGAATTTATTTTATTGTGTACATACTCACGATAGGCACAGTGGCTGTCAGACACTAACCTGCCATTCCCCATCCGGTCTTGGGCACTTTGCTTTCACCACTACACATGCCTTCTTTTGCTCCCATTTACTTACCTTCTCGTTTTACATCTCTGCAACTAAACCAAAACAAAAAAACCCCAGGAATTATAAACACTGCGGTACAGCAAACAATCCTGGGAAGATATGATATGCAAATACGCCAAATTTTTTTACACTTAATTACTTGATTGCAGTGGGCTCACTTCTTGATTAATGCAATTTGGCAAAAGGTAATATTACACCAGTGTATTACAATTTTTAGTAATTATTCAATGTTAATATGACAGTGTTCTTGAAGAAAAATGAGAAGGAAACAGTATCTCTTTTATTCACAACCCAGCTCAGGAGGAGAGTCATACAAATATGTGTGTAAATAAATGTGTTTTATCTTTGGAAGAAATCTCACTGAAAATTACTGATTGGTTTTCTTCTGACTTCCTGTTTTTAATGCCGTACTTTAAAAATTATTGGCATTACAAGGGTGCAGAAATGATTTTATGTTCTTTTTTTATGCTGTAGTTTATTTGATTTACAAAGTGATTTGTTATAACAAGTACCTTTGCAGTTTAATCATAATGCCACATTGTGTGTGCTATTTTCCAAGAACTGCGCTTTACCTCGCCTAATGTCTTTGGCAGCCTGGCTTCGGAGCTGCCTGTCTAATAGAAAGCAGAAAAGTGTAAGGCTTCTTGGATTTCCTTTGCTTAAGCAATTTGATTTCCTCCGTCTTCTGTTTCATGTGAGCATCGTGTTAAACTATGGCAAGCCGTGGTGCTTTTTAACTCGCCTTTCCTCGTACAGTCCCACGCCTGCTATTATCTGCACTTACTCCAACCTGCACTTTGCTCTGCCTTGTAGTCACTAGTCACGGGTTAGCAAACAAGGAAGAAGCAGGCCCCATTTTATGAAACTTTCAGATGAGGGATGTTCGGTTTATTTCAGTCTTTAGTATCCGAGAATGTACAGTTGCTCTGAAGATAAATAAAAGATTCAGCTGGATGCCACTGGAGAGCAGAGCAGCATGTCTTTGGCATTGCTTGAGTCTTATCTGATTTGGATTTGTATACCTCATGGGGAATGGCAAAATATTGGAACAGACGGCTTGATATTTCCAAAGAATATAGTGGGCTTTATTAGCACCAGTTTCACTCCCTGACTGACGGCTTTTTCAAATTTTTTATCTTATTAATCTGTGCTACTGTATGTAAATGTTATTCCTCTCTGCATAAGGGAGGCAACCAGCGATTTGTAATAAATGCTTATGAGTGCCTGAGGCTGCACTTAAACTTTAAAACATCTATTATTAAGTTGCAAAAAACCACTGTAATGGCCAATAGTGACCTCATAGGAATTTTAAACTGTGGTCTGCTCTTCTGCATTAAAACCAAAAAAATTGCCTGAAGTTAGAATTATGAGCAATGCTATTTTAACAGCTGCATTTTGATTATTAAAGTGTGTTTTACAACTGAATTACAATGCTTTTATGGAGTCTAGGTATAAGATTTAAAAAGGTCATTAAACGTAGTCGGTTTTGTCACAGTAGGTGTCATTGTATAAAATGGACATTATACAATCTATTTTATGTTATAATACTTAGGATTTAAAATAACATAGAGAAGCATTTTAGTTTGCTTAAGCATGTAGATTACTGTAGAGCTTTTCAGGTATTTTGACAGTTTGCAGTCCAAAATGACTACTTTCATTATTATTTTATTAATTTGACAAGAAGCCCTACAGATTTTCTGTGTATGAATGATCCATTTGTCTCAGAAATAATTAAAAATGCCAGCCTAGAGCAACAAGACAACAGAAACACTTCTGGCAAATCAATGTTGAGAAATGCATTGCTTGTACGGTAGCCAACTGTTTAGTCCTGAGCCATTTTTACATTTTCTCAATCTGATAGAATATGGGCTCATTGACAGTAAGTATTGACCTGCAGCATAGGCTAGGATAATGCAGGACCTATAAATTGATTTATCGAGTGTGTCATCTGCTGGGTACTATATGTAATGTTTACATCTTTTAGAGCACAGCTACAGACTGAAACACTGTCTTTTCTCCAGCAGCTCTGAGACAACCTGGCTGCAAATGCCAACTTAAATTTTTCTGCCCTTCGATTAATCTGTTAGACTTCAAAATACTTAAATCTTTAATTTCCCTCTCATTAATTTGTCATGGTGTTATCCTTGTGAAGAACTGAAGTACAAACAATTCACGACTCCAGTTTCTGGGTGGCTGTATGTTAATGAGTGCAAAGGGAAAAACCGATAAGTATAGAAACCTCAAAATATTTGACAAAATGTCACAAAGGATTGTATTTGCATGTAGTACCATGGGTAGGACATAATGATTAGTGTGCAGTACGTTTCTGGCAGTACCTACTCTAGCTTATCCTGATAACATGTCGGCTGCACAGCTTTGAATATTGTATATATTCTTTGAACATATCTATGACTAGCGTAGCTGTCATTCTATTGAAAAATGTGGCTGCACGAATGACAATACTGCTTTAATTTTTTTTTAAAGAGGACGACTTCTAAATAATTATTATCATGCTAATAACATTTGTATTCTTTTGTGTATAATTAAGATCTGCCTGTCTAAGCATGAAATAGGGTTGAAATCTTGAATAAGTATGCTATCCTTAACCTATTTAGTAAATCAATTTTAATTTAGTATTCTTTAGGTTAAATCATAACACTAGAATTGCTGTACACAGAAAAATCCAAAATTTATGGCTGTAAACCTTCTAAAAATATTTAATAATAAGCAAAGCTTCCATTACATTAAAACCACACCATTATAAATGTAAATGCTGATTTAAAAAATGATTCAGCAATTCCTAAAGTCATGGGTTATTTTAATTACCATTAACTCTTTATTACTGAACATGAAATTGTACACATGATTTTATCTGTAAGCCCCTGTAGGTTTGTAATGCTTTTTTGCAAGACTTTTCTTTGAGCACTACCCATTTTTTTTAAAGGTAAGGAACACAATTACCATAGTAAAATTGAATTTGTACTCTATAGTTATATTGCCATATTTGTATTTCTTATTTAAATGCATTGTGAACCAGTTGGAAGACCTTGGGGGGTGGGCAGGGGGGGAAATGTGTCTTTTCAAAGATGAACATATGTTATTGGTGAATTGTTAGGTGCCTCAAAACTTAATACACACCTCTACAAATTAGGGACAGAAACCATTTGCACAGCACCATGGATGTAGGTGATGGGAAGTATACCAATCTCTCTATGTAGCAATTATGACAGCATTTGAGCTGCTCAGGTGCAAATCTAGCAATATCTGTTTGGAAAAAATAAGAACAAATCATAGAAGGCAATGCCTGGGTGCTGAGCAAGCCCGTTGCCACTGGAGCTCAGACACAGTGGAGGCTCATCATGCTGTGAGCTTGCAGCAACGCTCATTCTCAGGCTCGTTCTTACTTTGCTTTGCAGTTCTGCTAGGAAGGGGAGCCAGTCTTTTCCCTTCAGAAGTACCTAATGAGGGGCCAAATCCCAGTTGAAAGGGGAAAGTGGGAGAAGCAGGACAGTAAATGTCCTTAGATATTATATAGAACTGTTTGATGTCTTTGTTATTTTAATTTTGCCTCCAAGGGCTGTGCAGATTCCCTAATACCTTCTTCCCAAACTCAGTATGGGATCTGTGTTGGTTGTGCTTCAAGTGACATCTTCTGTAGAAGAGCTAACAGAGATTTCCCAAATCTGCATGTGAGATTTTCAGCCCTTTTTAGTTGTTCAGATCAATGATCCTGGGTTCCAAATGCGATTACAATATCCAACCTGTGTGTTCCCTGCAGAGCCCTGCAGCTCCCCAGGTGCTACATTACAGAAGCAACATACCTGAGCCCTACATTGGGTTCTTGAGTTTTTTCCATCTACTACTTTTTTAGCTGATGTTATTAATGTTTTTTCTACATCAGCTGGCTCTTTGTTTTGTTTTATTTTGTCTTCTTCCCATGCCATTTCTGTGTAACAGTTGCATAACAACAAGAGTGCTAAAACAGCTGTCATTAAGGACTCATTGACCGATCCTGATCTGTTTTAAATTGGTGATCACTGGGAAGCTACAGTGATTTACAATAGTTGAGTACTAGATTCATGATGCCTTGAGAAAATATGGGAGGAGCACAGATTGTAAGTATGATTTTATTATGGGGGAATATTCATTGAGGACAGGCTGTCATTGTTGCTCTCTCTTTGCTGCTATTGCCAGTCATTTCTGTGGTGCTAAAAATACACTTTACAATATTTGGGAGTCTTGGAGAGATGACCAGTTAAGCAGAAACAGTAGAATTGAGGAGCGTAATCTGAACACCTCGCTTCTTTATGTTCCTTTATGAACCTTAGACACAGCTATTATCTCATAATGGCTCCTTTTCTTTTAAAAGGCCCCTAACAAATGTACAGAATGGGTATTTTCTGACATACATAGTTTGCCTACCATTTACCCCAATGTTTTTGTCAAAATGGCATCTTACAAAAAGGATGTGTTACTGTGGGCATGAAGTAGGTTTATCGGGTGTGTCAAATGGTCTGTGTGCTCAGCCAGTAGTGCTAGGGTCTGGAGAAATGGCAGGTAGAATGGCAAATGCTTGTAAGTCACCGCAAGAAGAAGGCTTTAGATATAGACTGCACTTCAAAACACAGGTTAAATTTGTGAGAATAGGGAAAATGTGAAATCTGGGCAAAAATGTCTTTGAAGTGAAGTGGTTAATACTTCCTGTGTCACAGAAAATGGCTCTGAATTAGGTAGAGGGAGAAGGACACCTTCTAAGGAAAACAGCATCTGGGAGGAAATATTACAATTTGTAATTCCGCAAACCATTCTTACACGAGATTTTCAAAAGCTAGGTCATTTCAGCAAAGATAAATTCAGCCCAGTTCTGTAAAGCCCAAGAGGCTCTGGCCCCAGTAATTTTATATTTTCTTCTGTCTATATTTTATGAAGTGGTTGGTTGTTCTCAAAGTTTGGCAATGCTTTTATTAAAAAAATCTAGATCACTTTTACTTGTGATCAGAGATAAAACCACAAAGTGTTTATCCTAGGAAGACAAAAATTTGGAGGTTCCCATGTGATTTGCTTTGTTTGTCCATATAATAACAGCTAATTTTCAGGATAGTACCGAGTCTTAGTCAGTAGTCTTCATGGTGCCAGTCCCCACCTTTGCTCTCTGTTAGCATACTGCTGTTTATTTGGATTTATTAAATATTTAAAAGAAGGCTGTCCTATTTTCTGACCACCTTTATATAACAATAGAACAAGTAAGTACACATCAGCAAGCACTATGCAATTAGCAATACTTTTTCAAAGTAATAATAACAATAATAACCCAAACCCTTTGACCTGCACACTTCTGGAATTAAAACAGAGAGTCTTTGCCACACTCCCCAAAGGTTAATAAAGCGGGTCTTCGAGTCAGAAAGGATAAAATTCCAAAATTGAGCCTTGTCTGTGAAGAATACAAAGCAAAAACAATTCCTGTTGTTTATACGAAAGGAATTCCAAGTGTAGCAGTTTTGCTGATCTTTGTTGATATGACAATAGGAAGATATTTCCGAAGCAGCCAGGTCTTAAGCCACTTAGGATCTGATCATGTCCCTGATTTGCAGTCAGAATAGCCAGTCAGATGATCTCAGAAGCATTATTCAGCCAAAGCTTTAATGAAGAATTGTGTAGTAAAAATCATAATGAAAATGTTTTACGTTTTCTCTTATATAAAGATAATTTTAAACGCTTCCGGTATTTGTTTTTGGGGAAAAAAACCCCAACAATCTAGATTCATTTATCTCACTTCAGAGAAAAGCATGAATGCTCTTTAGATACGTTAAATGTCTTTTTGGGTGACCTGAAGTTATTTTTAGGTGCTGATGAAGAATATGTGTTTGGCCCCAGCAGCTAGGCAGCCACCAGAAAGCAGCTGATTATGTCTTTGATGGTACTGCTAACAGCCCAAACTGAGTGAGGTGTCAAGCTGTCTGAAACTGGCCTGATGTCATTAAAGTCAGTGGAGCTACACTGATTTATACCCAAGGCACCATACGTCTTTGGCAGAGATTCTGACTGCTTGTCCATGTTGCATTTATTTATTTATTAATTTATTTATGGTGAGTTGTGTCCACTTTGCCATTACTGTCCTCTAAAGATTGTCTAACATGCAGGGAAATTTGTTGCCAATTTACCAGTTTGAGATTTGGTAAATGTAGCACCAGGTGTCTGATTTTTAAAAAACATTTAGAAATATTTCATGAAAAATAATTTAAAACTAAGAAAGAATCAAAATGTAGTTGGAAGGAATGCATATAATCTTTAAGGTAATTCTTTTGTACTAGTGAGATAGTTTCAGGTTGGTACATGGCAAGTTTTCTCATTGCTCTGTCTTGAGGAATTATTTGTTCTTTGGAAATCTTCTTCCATAGGGAGAAAGCAATTTCCTGTTCAGCCCAATGGTTATGGATTTTTGTGCATTACAAAATGTATTTTAACTAACAGAGCTGCTACTGGCCTCTCAGCTTCAGCAGAGAAGACTTGTGGCCTTGGTTTTCCTTGTGATCTGTGGACACATGGAAGCTCACTTCTTATCAAACTGCTGACCTGAGACAGCTGGGAAAAAGATAATCCCAGTCACTGTATCAATGGCAGTCAGTATTATTCCGAGAAAAGCAAGAAACACAGTAGCATCTATTGTCCCTTGACACTAGCAGCTTTACCCACCTTCTCAATCAAACAGGGAGCCAGTGGCATCCTCCAGCAGAGATATTTAAGAGCTCGCTAATCAGAGGTGAAAATACAGGACTAGTTTGTGAAAGCTGATTAGCATCTTTCTCTTTCGGTTGGCCTCTGGCCTCAAACTTACCATGAGCTGCCTCATGCAGTAATGCTGATGCTGGAGTGCCTGATGGACCAAGCCATGAGCAGACATATGTGCAGACCAGTGTCAATCCTTGTGTGCTTTGGGGAGGCAGCTTAATTGGAAGTGACAGAGGATTGCTACAGTTTGCAGAGAGGCAAGGAAGAGGCTCAGTATAATAGGGAAGAACAAAATGGCTCATGGCAAGAGAAATACTGTGTCCCAGAAGCTGGATGGTGAGGGTGTAAGCATTGGTTACCTCACTGTGAAACTCTTCTTTGAAGATTTCTACCAGAAGCCCTTGATAGGGATATATTTTGAAGCTCTATATACTTTTTTTTTTTCCTACAAAACAAAGACACAGAAAAGGGGGAGGGTGTCTTTTGTGGCTGAAGCTTGACGAATGATCCAATTAGGAATATGTTTGTGGAAAGCTACCAGCAATCTAGGGACCTCAATGCAAACTCTGGTGAATGTTGAGTCTACTTAATTTTAAGCACAAAATTGGTTTATTTAAATTAGGGATATGGCCCTATTAATCCATAAATATTCAGTGGATGGAGAGAGAGACTCCTTCAGAGGATGGTTCAGATTTACCTGCATTAAACCCTAATGGAAGTCAGATACCTAAAATTAGAAATTGCTGTCTCAATGGTGGATGAGAATCAAAACTGTATGTGGAGTGGACAGTAATATAGAAGGAGAAAACAGAAAGGGTGATTTTATCCTTGAATCTGATTTTGAAATTTTAAACTACATACTTAACTAAAGGGAGTGGGTCATGGGTGTGGACAGTTACCTTCTTAAGTTTCAGAACTGTGCATTCAGTCCTTTCTTTTATGGGAATCTAGTAACAAACATATCTACCCACGCATAAATATGTAGTCCTCCTAATTTCTGGAAATTTTAGGCATTTGGGCTACCTCTGTACTATTATAAATTGCCAATTGGAACCTACCCTGCATTAAGTCCTGAAGTGCTGACTTGGAGACTGGGCCCCAGGAAGCAGCTGATCTGCAGATCCCCAAGCAGCCTGTCACTTTGAAGAAACCACTGGCAAGGAAACATGCACTGGATACATTTTCTTGTTGGTGGTGAGCATGGTCTCATCTGGAGCTGCTCTCCAGCTGGATCTTCAACATGTCAAACGAGTCAAATACAGTTCTTTAAATGAAATAAAAATATTTCATGCCCAGATATGAATGCAAACACTAAATCCATTTCCCTATGCTCCTCTCTCCCCAGTTCCTAACTGCTGAATGTATTCATGAAGTTCTGAACACATCTTTGTCTACACAGTGACTGTATTCTGCTGTTGAAACATAGCTGCTATAAAATATTTTAACCTGCATGTAGAGGTGTAAAGTACAGTACCTGGAATGGGTTTGGAAGAAAGGTTGGGAAATAACTGATGAATGACAACTCTCTCAGATAAATTGATTTGTTTTTACAGAGTGCTGTGGAGGTATCAGACTGAAATATCTATTCCTCTTTCCTCTATCTTCACAGGGGAATGTATTAGCTTGTGATTCTGGGGAAATAAAAAATTATTTCTTTCACTCATTTTGGGATTCATGTTTGGACAAGAAGAATGTAAGAATGGGTGCTGAAAATGGGGATCACCCTGGGCATTTCTTCCAACAAGCCTGAAGAGGATGCTGGAAATGCTGGCACTTCATTCTGTGCATGCTTCTGGTATTTATTGTGTGCCTCTGATTCATCATAGACTCATAGGTAGAATTAATACCAAAATGGTAGAAGTCGGAACCAAACTACGAGATTAGCTATTTAAAGGAAGGAGTCATCCTACATGAACAAAGAATGGAAAACAAAGCTGGAGGTTTTGTTGGAATCCAATTTGGAAGAGATGAATAATTCCACGAAAGAATAACAAAAGCATTGCTTTGAAAAGTAGAAGAGAAGCAGCTTGTGCTTGTACTTGACAATACTCTGGCTTTCCACTTTCTTCACCAGCAGCTCAGCCCTTGCAAATCTCTTGTTGGAGGAGAACTCCATTCTGTCTTATGCTGCAGATGCTGCTGCTTAGTCTTTCCTTATTTTTGAAAGAAGTGTGTCCGTTTTCAAGTGGGCGAGAATTGAAACAGTGCAACGCGATTGCGGTTGCAGTTGCCAAACTGGACAAAAAAGAGAACCTGCAGGTTTTCACACAAAGTGTTATCACCACAGCCAGAATGACAAATTCTGTTACCCCTTCAGATTAGTTAGTGGTAATGACTAAGTGACTAGATGTCTTTCTTCCAAAAGTACAGCTTATTTAACTAGGACAAAAGCATTTCTGAGAAAATACATATCTTTAAGCAGTAAATACAGAGAACACAGATCTTGTGTGTCATATCTGTAGTCATCTTCTGTGTGGGCACCTTGTTAAGCCCTATTTTCTGTATCTTGCTGCAGAGAGCCTATGTTTCGGCTTATCTCTTAAGACAGCTGATCTCCCCTTTTCTCCTCTGACAGCTTTTAACTATATGATATTCTTTAGATCTGTAATATCTCACCCTGTGTCTTCATTGGAGACTGAATATAGGATCCTTGAAGTCAAGAGCTCCTCTGCTGTGTTTCAAGTGTGTCCTGGGACATTGTGTGTGACTTTCCAGCACATGCCACTATCCTCATAATAATGGGAGGATAATAGGAGTTATACTGTATGTCTGAATAACTAGGTTATATATCTGTTTTCTTTGATTGTTGCTTGGCATCTCCCTGTCTGTCACATCTACATATTCCCTTTGTTGTGTGTGGCGATTTTGCCTTCTATAGGCTTGACTTGTACATTAGCATTTCTTAGTAGAGAACTGCAATTTTCAGCACACCTGTTCTCTTGTTGTCTGTACCTGTTTGTTTCCAATGTAAAATTTTAGACAACCTTCTACCCTCTTTCTGTCATCCCCTTTTCAGATCAGAATGCCATGAATGATCTGAAGGGCATGGGAAAAAAAAAAAAAAGCTTTTTGTTACTTAATTTCTTTTTAACTCCCTTTCCTTCTTTTTAACTTTGATATTTCTGTAAAGATATTTTGAGGTCTCATCTCCTATTTTTGTTTTTGAATATGATATTATCTTTTGACTTTGATAATAACTGTCATTCTGATTCACTTTAATTGTCCTGTACAGACAAAGTATCAAGAGAAAGGGAAGTGTTATGCTAGGGAAAATTCACCTTTGTGTTTTCAGCAGAACATTTTGGCAAGGAAATAAGGGGACTAAGAAGATGTAAGAATGAAAGTTAATAATGTCTTAATTATTTTACAGTAGAACTCTCTATTTACTGGATTTTCAAAATGGATTTGAAAGCACTCTTGCTAAGAGGACTTGAAACCTAAATAAATAAGACGAGCAGAAGGAAGGCATCATCTAAGCAAAATATAAAGACTACATGTCATGCTAACTGCTTTTAAAAGAATCCCCGAACTGTTTCCTTTCCCTATGGCCAAGAGAGCATATTGCAAACAATATGCTGTGCTATTACTTCCCATATTTGCTTATGTGAAATCATGTGAAGAAGAAAAAAGGAAGAAGTAAGTTCTTTTTCCATTATATTGCTGTCTGCTCCATCCATCCCCCTTTCCCATTTGTGCCTGAGAAGCCACGACTGGAGCAGGACAGCAGTGATGCCAGTTCCCTCTTAGTGATTAGTGTTTGCCCGATGCCCAGCAATTAGAACTGCTGAAAGACAGCAGCTCAAAATCAGGGCTAACATTTAAACTTCAGAAGCGTAAGTGATGCAATGCAGTACATAGGATGGCTGTTCTGGGGAGGAAGAACACATCTAGCCAGGGGAAAAGGGGAGAATTTAGATTTCTTAACCAATACAAGCAGCGCACTTATTCAGGGAACTGCTTTGTCTCCATAGGCAGTGACAGTCTCTTTGTTGTTTTAGGAAGAAAGCAAAATGCCAAGCTGCAGTTTCGCTGGCCAGTGTATTTAAATATACCAAAAAGCATCCATATCTCCAAGGAGTCTCTAAAGTGTATTTGATCTATTACTTTGCACATGCTATGAAATAATAAATAACCCAACAGATACAGTACTGCATGACAAATTTGAAAGTATTTTCACTTAATCTCTGCCTTGATGAGACACTAATCTATCTTTTAAAACATTTTCAAAGGTGTTCTCACAGACCTATCAGAATTAATAGTGTATTCCATTGCACTCTGTATTGTTGAAAACAGAATCGCTCACTATCACCTAGTACTATAGATACTATCACCTGGTACTGTAGACACTCAGCAGGTAAATACAGTGGGCAGCAGGCAGGAGGATAAATATATCTCTTGCCTCAGATAAATAGTTCCTCAGAAGTCGGTGGAATAAAGCAAGTATTCTTGATTTTGTACAGCAATAGTACATCTCTTGGAAAAGTAAAGCATAGCTATATGCTGCTGCCACTGGCTGTAAATAACACGCAATAAAGTAACGTCTGTATAGCGTTTTGAAAATGCGAAATTACTGTTTTTTCAAGTGACATTCTTCAAGATGGTATTTATTGCCTCAGTCATCAGCAGCTATTACCCTTATGAAGCAGGGAGGAATCAAACAATATTATAATCAGGCTTTGAAGGTACAAAATACAAAGGTGTAGTGTAAAAGGCTGCCTAAATGTTGTGTTTAATTTTTCTGTGCAGCCCTAGCCCTGTTTGAACCCTCTGCACAGGACCAAGTGCTAAGTGCATCTGCAAGTTAGGCTCTGAATGTCATTCACAAAATGTGTTTTAGTACAGCTGTGGTGAAAATTGTTCACAATAACATGTCATTTCAGAGATGTTGGTTGCTTCCCTGCTTTTGTATTAATACTGCTTCAGACCCCATCTTTTATTCCCCATTTGTATCACAGCATTTAGACCTCTGGTTTTGACTGATAATATAAATTAAGAGATATCAAACATGAAGAAAATATTAGTGTTGATCCTGCTTTTACCAAGTTCCTGTTGCTCACCTTTTCCAAGTGTTTGGTTCTGGTCAGCCCCTCCAGTGAGTTTCCAAGTTTCAAGTCTCATGAGCTTCTTCAGTGGGGACTTTCAGCTGACAGTCTGCTTACATAAGCAAAATACAAAATTTTGCAAATAATCTTTGAATATTTTGTACTTAGGCTTTAATTTTCAATGGATGAAAAAAAATAAGGCTTCTATAAATGTTCCTAGCTGATGCTACCCAAAGTGTACCTTATGTACTGTACATCAGCTCTCAACAGAAGCTGGAATTTGAATTTGAAAAGAATTTGAAAACGATGTTGACTGTTTGCATTCTGCAAAAGGACTTCAGCTGTATTTCTACATTTTCGTGGCCTTTTAGAGATTCTAGAAGTAAAATTCCTTCTTCCATCTCAATCTTGCAGAATGCTCAGACATATTTAGGTCTTTAGTCTTCTCAATCCAATACAATTTATTAACTGTACAGTTCATCATTTTACCAGTAAAAGTACGGACACAGAGCAGAGGTTAGAGCTACAATGGGAATGAGAGAAAAAGGGGCCCAAGGCATTCTTCTCTTCTGCTAAGTAGCTCTGCAAATTCTATTACAAGGATTTAGTATATTGGTGAGCTTTGAGTTTAAGTGTAGTTCTTCTGCATAATCATTTGGGAGATGATGCAGAAGGCTTAATCCCTTCTTCTAAATATTAGAATGATAATTTTCACTTTTCACCTTTTCTCCCCAATCCTTTTGGAACCAGTAACATAGTGACGAGGAAGGAATATGCATAGAGAAAGGAACCAGCAAATTTCTTGCAGTGCATTTTTGATGTTGCTGCAGAAAAATATCTATATACAAGGCTGATGTGTCTCTGGAGGCAGTTCCTTCTATTCTTGTGCTCTAGCAATGCAGATGAAAGAATTTACCTTCTCCTACTAATTATGTGGAGCCATGTTTCATCCACGGGGCAGGAGGAAGGAAACACTGTACTGCAGGTGGGACTGTGCCACTGCTCCCAGACTGTCATTAATGTAAAGCAGGTGGCATGATTAGAGCTCAGTGATAGCTGCTTTCTGGCAGGTGGCATTTAGGATGAGCACAGACTGTTCATTCTGTTATCTTCCTTCTTTTTTTAGAGTGATGAAATGTGGAACATCTACAACCTGTAGGATAGGGAAAAGGTGGGTCTGGGTTTAGTAACCTGTGGAATGCTCTCTCCACCATCGCCACCAACAAAACCACATGGACATGAAAGGGTAGTGCTCAGATACAGCTGTGGGAACAAGCCAGCTGGTAAGAGCACCCACTCTTTTCAGCCTGCTTGTGGGTCCATTCCTCCTTCAGAGGGCCCATAAGAAGAATCATTACTACATCAGTTAGGTTTTTGTTCCTATCTTGAGCTGAAGCCAGCTTCCCCCAGGCTTAATTCAACATTTAGTATTGCTGGAAACACCAAAGAGAGAAACAGAGAGAGGAAAAAAAAGTAGCTGCTTTCTGTGCCTTAAGTGATGCAGATCTTTGTGTGTTCTGTGTAAGAAGAGATGCTATATGCTTTCTCTAGTTTTGTTTTTGTGTTGTACTGCTGATAATAATAATAATATTACATGAGTCTGAAATTATACCTGTTTTTGCTATTCTTCTTACTTTTGACACCACTCCTTCACATCACACTTTTCCTATTTATTCCACATAGATGTTAGAAGTAGGAAGTAAGCCCATTTTTTAATTTTTTTTTTTTATTTTAAATGAGAATATTAAATGCAAGGTATTTCTGCAATTCTTAGAATACATCCCTAATATTCCTCAGTTAGTGCCAAAATACAAGACCAGTATCGTACAAAAGCTGGCCCCAACTTATCCTGTCTTCTGTTCTTTACTAAATGAATCTTTTGTTTATTTAAACAAAAGATAAGATGGATGTATAATAATAAGGAAACATAAAAACCCCCTAAAGCTAGTAATGTTCTTTGTTTTCATAGGCAATCATTTGATTTAAAGTAATTTTAGGCAAATATTTTTATTCTTGTTCATTGTTGTTTTTGTAAGCTGTAATTCAAGTGTTATGAAATCTAATTATACAAGAAAGATTTGTCTAAATTCAAAGCAAAATCCCAAACATAATAATAATATTGCTATACATCCCCAGCTCAGCTTCTGTGAATATTAGTTCTCTGTTCGAAGACTCTCAATAGGATTCAATTTTGACCTAGAAGAAGGTGGCAAAATGTATCATCTTGTAGTGATAAAACAATATGAGTACAAATGGACTTGATCCAGTTCTGATGTAAGTTGTAAACAATTAAAAGTACATGAGCTCCTATGCCCAAAGCTGATAGCTGAGGACATTACTGCACACTTGGGGTAACTCTGGGAACCAGAAAAACAATTGTTTCACAATAGGACATAAAAGCAACAGAAAATATTTGTCTCCACAGAGTAACGCGCAGTCTTGCAGGGCCGTGTCATGTGGAGGATTTTTCAGCAAGCTGGCATGAGCGTGAGTGATGCATAATGGCAGCAGTGAATGGATTTCTGAATAGATTAGTAGGTGACGTCATGAAAAAAGGACTATTTATCACCATAATTTAACACAAGATGCAACACAATGGCTTGATGGATGCATTTTATGGTTTTCAGCCAATCATAATAATGGATCTATTGACTAAAGTTTTAGATGCCCTTTATATACCCTTCATGGATAAAAAAAAGAACAACAAAAACAGAGAATGAAGAGGCTGAGAATATGTCAGAAAATACTTGTCAGGAATGTTTTAAAAATTCAAGCTTTTTTTGCAATAGCCTTTGGCCTAAAACTTCCCCGATTATTTTTTTAAATGCCTAAAATGCTAACAATGCTCAACAAAAATATTTCAATTCAATATTGGAGTAATATTTACTCACCCAGGAAGCAAACTTTTTTTTATTATTTTATTTGATTTTATTTTTTTTCCTTCCTTGTCAGTGTTGATGACAAGGTTCTTATCATATAATGATCATGTCTGGTAACTTTAGTGACTGTGCTGTGCAGTAGTTTGGGCACTAAGGTAGGAGCAAGGAAGGAGAGGAATGCTCTGCTCTCCACTGTTATGTCTTTAATATGAGACATTTGATAGGCAAGAGTAAAGAGTAGACACCCAGACCCTGGTCTCTGTCTTCTCATGGGAATGCCTTAGCCCCTCTGGAACTGCCTTTTTGGTCTCTTGCTAATTTTCCTTTCAGCGGACTTTTTAACTTTTCTGTTACTTAGTTGTTGAATAGAAGGAAAAATAGATGTTGTCCCTTCTCAGCTTCATGGTTACAGTAGTTCCCTGGAAGTTGGGAGATGAAAGTTGAAATTCATTTAGGATGAGAAGGGTTTAGTAGGTCCCCAAAGGGAATGGAAAATCTAACTAGGAGAAGATGTCTCCTCAGGGAGGTACTTTGATTCGGGAGAGAAGAAGGGAGCTATACAGAGGCTCATCCTCCTTGGACCGAAAGTTTAATTTCTTTATGCTTGAAGGTCTCCTAGATTTTCCCTCTCAACATAGGCATGTTTGTATCCCTTTCAGGCAAAACACTGAAATGTAAGTTTAATTGCTGAGATCTTTGTTGAATGTTTTGCCTAATGTGGATAGCGTACAAAACCAAGATACGTGTGGGCAGTGCTTTCAAGTGAAGATAGAAACAGCTTTCGGGATTTCATGTAAAGTAAGAATGTGTTTCCAGATAACTCTGGGAATTGATTTAAAATTTTAAATCTCAGCCTATCTCTAATGTATAGCCACAGCATGAGAATCCACCTGATTCTGCATCTCCAGATATTGTGCTTCCACAAAGGGATGATCAAAGAAACAAGTAGGCTAACAGCTCCATAACTGCTTCCAAGTTGGATGGATGGAAAAGGTTTTCTGGACATTATTGTTGTTATTATGGGGCCCTCTGACTTCACTGTGATAATTGAATTGACCTTCTTGATGCTGGCATTTTGCATCTTTTCTTCTTGCTATTTTTTTTGTGTTTGGACTCCATGGAAAGATCTGAAATACCTAAAAGTGTGTTTATCCTAAAGGCATGCTTTCTGCTTCCTTGTCTTTTCTACACTAGATGTAAAAACTGTTACTCAATAGATTTTGGAAATATTTTTTTTTTAAAAAAAAAAGAGCTTACAGAGCACCAAATAGGCCAAAAAAGAGAGATGTATGTGAGAGATGTGAGACTGAAGGTGTAGAATTACCTAATGATGAGTAAGGTCAAAGTCAGTAGGTTTTTCTCTCTTCTGGAGAGACATCATGGCCAAGAGGAGTGGGAAAGAACCCCAAAGTCTTGTTAGCCTTTCTGTTTGGAGAAGCTGGAAAGCAGCCTAAGAAGAAGAAATGCCCACAGGGAGAAATGTCATTTTTTCACATGATGGAACAGTACAGATCACTTGTTCAGCTGAGCCTTAAAGATCCCTCCACTAAGCTGATGGAACACTGGAAGACTGAACTTCCTATTTAATTTTATATAAACTAGCCTAAAAAATGACTTCAAGCTGCCTAGGATTTAATTTTCAATGCTAACCTTCAATTAATTTGTAACTTTTTTGGCACCCAGTTTGCTGGAAATGGCTGTAATTATGTTGTTTTCTGAACGGTGCATTCATTGAGGCCTTACTCCCTAAGACTATTTATACAGCTGGGAAAAAATAATGGTATTTAGGGTGATGAGGAAAGGCTAATAGGAAACTTATTGAAAAATTCTGAATTATCGATTTTGAAAAAGTGTCTCATTAACTCTCCTTTAAGCTGACTGTTTCGTTCATAATTTTAAGACAGTTTGGGATAATTTTGCTGTCATCTTTAACAAGAAATGCATGGTCAGTTTTCCTGGTTTCCTTTTGTGCATCTTTGAGGTAAGCACAATTATATACTTGCTGCAAAACCCCACATTGCTCTTCCATGTGGGGTTTTATAATGATAGTGTTGTTTCTTAATTAATCAGCATAACTGGCCCCAATTGCTGCTAGAGGAGAATTATTCAGAAATCTGAGAGGATGAGAACATACAAAAAAAGTCTGTTACTTTTTATCTTTAAGAAAAAAATGCAATCAAAACCCTTGAAAAGACTGTTGGTTTAATGCACAATAAAGTGTATATCTGCCTATATTGTAAAATACTTAATGTTTTCCAACTAAACAGATTCACTTTTGATTCTTCCCTCTCATTGTCTGTAAGTTTAAAGGCTAGTCTTGTTTTTGAGCATTTCTTTTTTGTGTGTTTGGCATTAAAGGTGTTTGTATGTGTGTGTCTCCTTTTGTCTTTAAACCCAGAGGATGCTCCCTGCTGGTATTTATAGTCTCTTGTTTCAGTGTTTTCCTAACTGAAGGTGCACTTTATGAAGATGGCAATTTGATTTTATTTCCAACTGTGTATTTGACATGGCTTTAAGGGCAGTAATATTTGTATGTAGACTTAACAACCATAGTTTAGGATGAGAACTAATATGAAAGCTTAAATCAGTCACTAGGTTTTGAAATTTTAACTGTTTCTAGATTTTCAAGAAAGAGCTTGCTTTTTTTTTTTTTTTACTTACTCAGAAAGGCCGGGTAGTAATAACCCCAAATCCTTATTGGAACCTCTGGGCTCCTCCTCACCTCGGAAGTCTTGCTGGAAATAGGTGGCCTCTGCAGGTTGCTGACCCATCTTCCTATAGCTTGACAGGAGCTCCCAAATGGACTTTTCAGGATACAGTTCTAATTTACCAAAGCTTGATCTAAATAGGTGTAGTGTAGTGGTACACAGTTGCCTCAGAGACCAAGTACCTACCCCTGATTTCCAAGGCCACAGTTGTGTGCACACACACTGCAGATGTACAGACATGTCCAGGTTATCAGATGCAAGGGACAGTTTCACCGGGTGATGAGCAATAAAAACTTTTTGCCATAGGGCATAAAAGAGGAGCCAACTCTTAGTGGATCTAAAGGACACAATTTCAGGATAGCCTCCTTCTGTTGAGGTGGGAAGGCACCTCTGGAGATGGTCAAGTCAAACGCTCTGCTCAGAGCTGCATCACCTGGAGCAGGTTGCTCAGAGCCCTGTCCAGTTGAGTTTTGAGTATCTCTAAGGATGGAGACTCCACAACCTATTTGGGCAACTTGGTCCAGGGTTCAATCATCTTTACAGTAAAAAGTTTTTTCTTATGTTTAAACAGAATTTCCTGTATTTCATTTTGTACCTGTTGGCTCTTGTCGTGTCACAGGGCATCCCTGAGAAGAACCTTGCTTCATCTTCTTTACTCCTTCCCTTCAGGTATTTATATGCACTGATGAAATTGCCCCCTGAGCCTTCTTTTCTCCTGGCTGAGCAGTCCCAGCTCCCTAAGTCTCTCCTAATATGAGAGATGCTCTAGACCTCTCATCAGTGGCCTTGCTCCAGTGTGTCCATACCTTTCTTGCACTGGGGAGTCCAGAACTGGGTACAGCACCCACCTGTGTCTCACCAGTGTTGAGCAGTGGGGGGAGATCTCCTCCCTTGACCTGCTGGTGATGTTCTTGCTGATGCAGCTTGGGATACCATTAGGCGTTAGCGGATACTCAGGTGCCAGATGATACACAGTAATTAGTTCAGGTGAATAATGGACTTGATTGTTTCTTATTTTGTATTTAGTTTACTGTAGCATCAGTCAATCAACCATAAGTTGTTACTGTGTATGTGAGCAAGTTGAACTCCCAAAGAACACATTTACTTAACTTTAATCCTTTAAAATATTTTATTTTTACAAGTAGCTACAGAAGTGGTGGAAAGGGAAAAGAAAGTCCTGTAGGGATGAAGTAAACAATTTTTTCTCTTTTTGTGACATCCCTACTTGTAGATTTCTGGCAGAAGCCGTGCTTCACTTGGATGAGAAGTTTTTTTACTCTCTCTCAGTCTGGAGTTTTTGGGTTCATGTATTTTTGTGCAAGGGTAGAACTGGAATAGAGAGGGCTTGCCTCGTAGTGCTGATGTTCATACTGCTTTTTAAAATTACAGTTTGACTTATTCATATAGTTTGTCCTCAAAAAGGAATTTCATTGTTTCTAAAGCTGCAGCAGTTGGAATGAAAAAGCCTGAAAGATTATATTGGTTTGACATATACCTCTTTGTGTGGGGAACATAATTACTTCTGAAAGAAACAACACCATTTTAAGATGACTCCTGCTACATGAGTATGAAACCATAGAGGTGTTAAATTTATTATGTTTCCCTGATTGAGGAAACTTGCTTTGGAACAGAAACTGCACCATTTGAATAAATATTTGTCACACAGGAGAGTCAGTGTGTAGCTAAAAATGCTTTTTGCACTGTGGATTTTTCAGATTCCTGCTTTTCTTTTTCCTGTACTGCAGACTACTTGTCACATTATAGCAGTAGAAGGGTGAAGCTGTGGGCCATTGAGCACTGCTTGCTCTCTGTACTACAATTACAGAGACACCTGTGCTAAATAACATTGTGCTGTTCTACTTGGAAAATTACAGGGCTTGGTCCCACTTGAAGATACACAGATGTACATCAACTCCCCCTGCAAACAGCCTTTACCTGAGCACCCCCACACTCACACCTCTTCCACAAGTTACCTCACCCCCTTTCCAAAAGATGCCTTTCAAACATCCATAAAATCTCTTGATTAGTGTCATGGGAATTCCTTCAAGTTCTTCTGTGCTAGTATTTTTGTCTGAAAAAAAATGACAAAAAACGTGTACCTCCTCTTTTTGCTGCTCAGGTCTCAGGGTCTGACCACTTTCCTTTGCAGTTTGTCTGGTTTTGCACTGCTCGACTCTCTGCCTGTCGTTTCCGGCTGCTACTCAAATTACACATATTCTGGTTATTATTTCCATCATTTAGTATGAATTTTACAGTGATGTTGTTTTTATGCTTCCTTACCCTGCCACGTGTGTTAACTATACAGAAACTGTTCTTCTTGTGGAAGAAATTATATACCAAAACTACCCAGTAAAAAGCTCATTTTATGGCACTTATAAAATTAATGCCAAAAATGTATGGTAAAGCTTGATTTTTTTGACATTAATGGCTAGTTATTTAACGTGTTATGCTCTTGTAGCGCTTGAAAAACAGCACTTAGATGTTCAAGTATGATCCCAAATTCCCACCCAAGGATTCAAAAGTTTAAGGGGTTGTTAAGTGAAGAGTAGGGGGACAAAGCACACAAGTTAAATATGCCTGAAATGAATAGGAAGTGGAATAAATACCTGGATTTTTAAATTGTTTTAAATGTACTGTTTAGATTATTCTTGTGCGTAGCTGGGATGTGGCAGCAAGTACATTTGGTAATCTCCATCTGCCAGGCTGGACAACTTGTCCTCCTAGAAGAAGGCAGCTCCACAGAGGCACTGCAGCACCTCTCTCTCTCTCTCTCAGTCCCTCAGGCCAGGACATAGACAGGGGATGGGCTGATCCTCAGCTTTCCTTTTGCTGCTTTTTGTTACACAAATAAGTCTTTTCTTTGCATTTTCCTCTCTCACTGTGGCAGAGCAACAAGACAGGGCTCACATGCTGGTAATCTTGAGCCATACTTGCCTTTTGATAGAGGAGACAACCTTACAGAAATTGAGTAGTAGCAACCCAGAAGCCTTATAGATTTAAGTAGACAAGAACCATAAAAGCAAAAAATGTTTCAGTAAATGTGTTAAAAAATAAGCATTTTGGGAGCCCCTAAGGAAAGGCGGTAAGTGGAATACATGTAACTTAAGACTTTATGAATCAGTAGACTCCAAGAGCACATCATGATATGCAATTTGTGATACGATATTTAACCTGGTTTCTGATTATGAAATTTTTATTCAACTGTAACTGTGGATATTGCTGTCCCTCAGCTGTGGTGCAGGGCTCTGTGGTGTGCTGGGAAAGGCTTGTTAGTGTGAAGGTTGGTAAATCACACCCCCTAGAAGTAATTTAATGATTTTTATATATATACGGACACACACGTACATATATGTGTATGTATATATGTATATAATACCAAATCAGTTAATATTTTAGGGCTAACTATTTAGATAGAAAAATTATTTTAAAATGTGCTGTCAATACTGTTTAGCATATTCCTGAACCTTTAACTTCTCAGTCCTCAGGAAGTGACTGGCCTCAGAGAGAGAGAGAGTCAGAACTTATAATGAAGGTTTTAGAAAAAACTTCGAAGAGACCTTGACATAGCTTGCAGAGATATATATGAGAGTATCTCACTGGAAATAGATGGAAAGGGTTTTTATAGAGGTCGGAAAATCTATGTCTGGCTTTGCTGGGTGATACAGTATTCATTTTTACTTCCGTCATTGTTCCAGGACTAAATATTTCCCATCTTAAACCTAAGATCAGCTAATTACGGTGTAAAAAAAGCAAGAAACAGTTTGAAGCAGTTCATTTGTGTGAAGCTGGAACAAAAGCCAACTGAACTAGATTAGAGGGCAAGTGCAGTCATCAAAGTACCTTATAAATGCAATTTAATATGGGCAACTCGTCTCTATGTAGTATGGCTGCATATCTGCCCATGTGTGTACAAGCAGAGGTTTTGTTCTGTAGATACAACATATCAATCGTGTCAGTTCACTGAGGATCAAGGACTGTTCTCCCACTCCCAGACCAAATGGTGCAAAGTGACTTATGTCCCCCGCTGATCATGGGTTTTTTTCCTGCAGACCGTTCATGGCCACATTATAGAGCATCTGACCCTCTGTGGCTGTGCAGCATGGCTATAGACAGTATTCTCAGTTAAAACACTAAGAAATAATGTTGTTCAACCTACTAAAGCAGCATTTTTATAGCCTGACCCTGAGGATAGCTGTACATGTTTTGGGGCATAAAATGAGGCCATGTGAATTGATGCTGCAAAGCCTATTGAGACAGCTTAAGGACCGGACTACTTAGCCTTAAAATGGCCAAACAAGACTTGGTTCACCTAAACTGACTAATGTCAGTGGTCCTAAACTGAGCCTGGAAGGTTTTGAACACTCGAGTGAACTGGAATATGTGCAGTGTAGACTAGCCTGGGAGTAGGGCTGAGTCAGGGAGTTAAGGTATTTAGCACTTTTAAAGTCTTTTCAGGAAAAGAAATAATGATACATCTCTGCTGTGGGTGGTCTTTTGCATACAGAAAGTATTTTAGCCCTTCTATTTGTAGGTGATTCTTTCAGTACTCACAGGGCCTCTCTCTCATTCATAGGGCCTCTGTTCTCTCTGCTGTGGTCATTTTCCAAGATACATGCATTTTAAATACAGGCAAGACTGTTGTCAGTGTAAAGTATTGCATAAGTGGTTAAATTTGA
Source organism: Apus apus (assembly GCF_020740795.1). Taxonomy (NCBI): domain Eukaryota; kingdom Metazoa; phylum Chordata; class Aves; order Apodiformes; family Apodidae; genus Apus; species Apus apus. Next base: position 46,156,853 of record NC_067284.1, read on the forward strand.
TCACAAAGAGCCAACCACCTAATGGTTTTAGTGGAATTCATAAAACCCCATAAAATACAAAAGTTAAAATTTGTCATCTAATGTGAATCAGTTATAGGAACCAGCACAGCTTCCTTTTCCCCTGAGTAAATTCTAAACAGTCCTTAGAAAATGAATTACCAGTCTGCAAATCAGGATGACATATTTCTCAGCTATAAAACTAAAATTACTTTCAGACCACTTAGCTAAAAAAAAAAAAAAAAAAAGGAAATTAAGAAAAAATACAGCAACTTTTTTGTTACTGTGTTACTGTCAATAGTATTGGATGCTTGGTTGTGGCTCCATTTTAGCAGTTTGACCTTGTTTAGATCAACCTGAATCAAATCGACAGACCTCCCTTACGATTTCCCCACCCCATCATAGCAAGCACATACCCTGCATGAGTGTATCCAGCTGGAGATGTGCCAATAGAAGTAATTACGTGATGAAACTATTTAACTTTGACTAAAATACTCTCACCAGGTTCTTTCAAACCGTGTGTCTTATATCTTGTTGAAGCAATTTTATATCATGCCTTTAAAGTACAGTAATGGCCACTTGCATTGACAGAATCCTCATAAAAGAAGAAGACCGAGACCTTGCTCATGAAGTGCTATTGATTTTCTGAGTTCCTGCTAGAGTTGCCAAAGATACAACACTGTTGTTAGGGAGAGAAGATACTTTGGCCTTCAATATCACAGGAGGGTTCCTGTGTAAGCACAGGCGTCAATGGGTTTCAGCGATAAATAATGCATTTTGGTGATAACTGCCCATATTATTTTGCCAGTTTTATATGACTCAGCATTTGTTCTTGCCAAGCATTTCTTTAATGTCACCACTGCCTGCTGAATTTTGAACTAATTGTAAGTGCTATTTTTGTTTTAATGCTCCATTTGCATTACGGCAAAAAGCTAAAGTTTCAGTTTATCTTAGGCTATGGTTAGTTTTGATCAGTATGAAAGCTAAAGACAGCCCCAACATTACTCACTGCAGTATTTCCAAAGGTAGGGCTTTGTATATGAGAGTTAAATACCATTCTCTGTGCATGTATGCAGAAAAAGAGTCAAGTATTTTATCTGCTCTATTCAGACAACAGTTCTGGGAGCTGCCCTGCGCCAGTGCACGAGGCATGGAAGGAATTTGCACAAGTCTGTATTGCAGGTGAAAATGGAAACAGAGAGCATCATCCCGAAGGGCGCTGCTGCCATTTCCTGCTGGAAGGGGTGGGCACAGCCTCTGCTTGGCACAGCTAAGCTGGCATTAAAAGGAAAGCTGATTTCTATGTGTTTAGGATCCTTCGGTAGATTTTAGTTTCTTTTTCCCAGAGAAGGGATGTACCAGTTTGTGATTCTGGCTCTAAGTCCTTTTCTGCTCCTGCAACAGCTCTGTTTATTGCCCACTACATGGGACAAATTACACGTGAAGTCTTTGGTCACCTTTGGCTTGTGTGCCTGAAAGGTTGTTTGTTTTTCTGACTGTCCTTGGTAGTGCAATCTATGCCCACAAACCTTGTCTCGTTTGTGTTCTTAGGCCACTGCAGCAAGCTATCAGAACTCCCAGTAATATGATCATAGCAACTGGTGAGCTACCTCACCCTAGACAGTTCAGGAACCATTTGCAGAGTTCGGTCCTATTGCTGCAAATCCTAATGGTATTCTCTAAAAGCATAAACTTTTACTTGTAGGCATTACAATTAAACCTTAATGGCTTGTGCTTTTCTAACTATCACATTATTGTAGCCAATAGATAATTATTATTTATCAGTAGGGGAAAAAAGAGGACTGGCTAGGAAATTATAGGTATGATAATTTGGTTTTTATTACATTAACCAATTAATATAATTTTATGTTTTCCATTTTGAGATTTAGGTTACCTTTATTTTCATTTCTATTCCAATGTTTGAATCAGTTTAGTGCTTCTGAAAGGATATTGAGGGCCCTGGAGGGTGCCATCATCACCAGGCAGCAGGGGAGACAACACTGAAAAGAGATGACACAGCATCTTTTTCCTTCACCTTCCCCAAATGCGTCCTTGTTCTGAATTACATGAATCCTTTGAAGCCCTGTTGCCCCTTGCTTTCCAGCTCAAGCCCAGAGAGAGGGGAAAAAAAACCACAACAAAAACCCTGAGAAGGGATTATTATACTGGAAGAAATATTGCTCACCTGTATTCTTGACTACACAGAAGTTTCTCAGTGGTTTGAATACAGCGGATGGTGGGAAAGAGGGAAGAGCTAATCTTTCCTCTTCCCATCTCATCTCCAGGTTTGCAGCACTGTGGTGGTGTTGCACTAATGTGCAACATCTGGGTTATTCCCTGGGAACGATTAAGGCTGTGGCTGCCAGATGTCCAGGCAGGCAGAATGGGCTTTATAAAACTGCATTCTTTGTGTTCAGTCATTTCTTCTAGATCTGAAGAAAAAAAAATCCTATTATCTTACCTAAGGCCACCGTGAAATGTACATATATTTCTAGGAACAGCTTTACTGGGGGTCCACCTATCTCAGTGTCCTTTTCCCAACAGTTACTAGTAGCACATGTCTAGGGAGAGAAAGTGGTGTAGAGGAAGTGGACCTTCCCAAAGTACTCTCTCTGCCTTCAGAAACCTGTGCTCTAGTTCTCTCCTAAAAGAGTGAACTCAGTGGCTCTGCTAGTAGCCCTAAATGTGTTTCTTCTTCCATTAATTTCTCCAGTTGCATTTTTAACCATTTAAATATTAGCATTCATGGAGTTCTGCAATGAGATCTGCAGCTCACTTACACACTGCATGTGCCGTCTTCTTTTGGGTTGTTTTTTTGTTTGTTTGTTTGTTTGTTTTATAAAACAGTTGCAAATTTCATTGGATGTCTCCTGCATCATTTTTAAAGCAAAAGCAAGCAGCTGTTTCCTTTGTACTTCGTTGCTGCCTTCATGCCACTCATAGTTTCTTAAACTTCTACTGCATCCCACAGCAATCAGCATGATGCCAGGCTGGAGGGCTACAAACAAGGAAACAGGGCAGGGCAAGACCTGGGGCTTTGAAAGCACTGTTACAGAGGTGTCCATGTCCATGTCCATATCCATATCCATATCCATATCCATATCCATATCCATATCCATATCCATATCCATATCCATGCAGACTGTGACTCCTCCACTCTCTTTTCCTTGGTGCCTCTGGCCACTTCACACTGGGAAGGCCAGTGCAAAGCCAGGAAGCAGTTTCACAGCACTCTCAAGAAGCTGTCTTTGAAGACAGGTTTTTGTTATTGGTTGGTTTTGTTTTTTCCTTTCTTCTGTTTTTGGGCAGAGAAGGAATTGTCTGATTATGTATGAGAAAAATCTGGATGAAAGCAGTAACTAGTTATACAGTGTTTTTTATTTCCTTTGAGGCTTAATGTAAAAGGGATGATGTTGGAAAATCAGTATGAACTAGTTTACAAAAAGAGTTTCTGAAATACCTCAGAAGACAAGGACCTTTGTCATCATCTGACTGACTAGAAGAGCATTGTTTCCACCAGCCTTAAACAGGTCTTATTCTCTTCACTGACTGGACGCATACTGTTAAGAAGTTAACAATAAGGTATTGGTAGATTATACTTAACAAAGGGATGGTGAGGAAAACTAGATTTGTCTTTTTAATTGTGATTTTAATATTGCTTTCCCTTGTCTCAAAAGACTTTGTATTTATTCTTATTTTCCATGGCTAAAGAGCATAAGGCAGACATAATCATTATTGGCATATACATTTGCCATTTGCCAGCCGTCCTTGAAAGTGTGCCTCAGAAGCAAAACCATAAACAGATTTACTTTTGACAACAGAGAATATTTTGGCCCATTTTACTGCCTGCAGAATGCTTGGAAAGTTTTAGATTAATGGCAATGAATGCAAAAGGAAAGGAAATCAACGAGCCATTTATTTATTTAGAAAGAGACCTATTTCCCCATACCTTTCTAGATTTTCTATCTGCTTTGGCTGAGAAGATATTTTTAAAAGTTTATAAGCATCAAGAATTTTTCTTTCCTTTTACTCTTAGATTACTAGAAGTGTGTAAACTATGGGATAGGGCAAAGGGGTTGAGATGGCCTTTTAAAATAAATCCTTTCTTTTGAGTAAATCATCTTGTACCACCAAAAAGCAAAAGACTGAGAATATATTTTTTGAAATTACAAAGTGCAGTGACACAATGAAAGGATAGATCCCACACTGCTCATGGTTAGGAAAACTCTTCTTTTTGAGATATTCATCGAGCTGAGTGCCTGTGGTGTGCAGATGTGTCATTTTGTTTGAGGGAGAAAAGGGTGTTCTGGCTGTGATGGTTTAATATACTGGACTGACTCTTTTTTAAGCTATATGATGTAAAAAGTCTGTGCATTTTTTTCTTTGCTGCTAAAGACTTTTGACTGAGCACCTGCTGTACCACTTAGTGCTCTAATGCCAAATACTCAAATGGAAAAAAAAAAATCTCAGATGGATTGAATCTTGAAATATTAGTGAAATGACTGAAAGTCCTACATAAAAGTCTATGTGGCAGTCTTCTCTTCTGTGGAGGAATGTCTCTAGAAACCTTTTGGAATGTCTTGTGTTCTTATGGTGTGCATTTGAATACTATTACTGGGCCTTTCTCTTCACTGTTTTATGTATGCAAAAACTTTGTGTTTCAGTAATTAAACTTCCAGCACAATCTTGGGTCATATTATGCTATATTATCCTTTTAACTTTATTGTGATTGATTTGTGTCAACTTTAACTACACTCACTAGGAAGTCAATAAATAAAGATCAATTTTTTTTTATTTCTCCTGGCTCTTTATTAGAAAGAATAGATTGGTTAAATAACACAAGTAATAGTGATAACATGGCTTCCCTCAACATTTTTTAATCTGAAATAGGTGAAATATTTTTCAAAATTATATTAGAAAACAAACATCCTTGAGTTTTCTTCTGATTTGCTTTTTCTCTATAGTTGACAAGTTAAACCCCCTAACCTTAAGGAAACACACAACACGAATGTTCTCCGTGCATAAAACTTTCCTGTGTTCAATTATGTACTTATTTCACATACAGGGTATCTATTGATCTCATTGGATGGGAAGTGCACCTTTGGGCAACAGGGATGTAACCCCACAAAAAGACTTGTTAAGTTCTGAGCATCTCCTAATGTCTGGATTTAGAGCTGAAAAATGTAGCTAACTCCTTTCTCTGAAACAGAAAAAATGGACCAAATCAACTGGTGACCCATAAAAGGACAGTATTTGTTTTATTTGTCATATGCACGCTGGGACGTTCTTTCTACTACTGTTTTTCTAGTGACTGTAGAAATCTGTGGTAGTCATTAGGTTCTGCCCCAACTGTGTTCTCCCTTAGCAGGATTGCATTCAAAGGGCTTGTGCAACAGGGAAAAAGATACAAGAAATAACAGAATGTAAAATCTGGAGCCACTTGGGCTTGCCAGATGTTGAGTTTGTAGTGGACGATTTGGAATCTCAGCCCTTGTTCTGTAGGCGGGTCCCCTTGCTGGTACTGTACTAACACAGAGCAGCTGAGCTCACATTGAAAGGAGCGTAAGATCTCTGCATCTAAGCAGAAGAGCTCTGAGAGTAAAATTTTATCCCCATGGTGTATCTGGTAAAATACTAATGCAAAATTCACTAGGAAGTAGGTCGAAGTGTCAGACCAGTTATTATCAGTAACCTGTTTCTCATAAAAACATAGCAAAGAAAAAACCATCTTGTTCCTAAGATTTATAGCAACTTGACTCTGTATGACAGGTGATTGAAAGCTTCCCTGCCATGCATATTACACTTTGGGTGGTGACCCCTCAGTATATATCTCCATTTAAGTCCTTCAGTACTGTGCTGAATGGAAGCAGAGTGGCCAGATGCTGTAAGCTTCTTTTTTAATGAAAATCTTTCATCCGGACGTTTAGCACAAAGTGCATTCATAAGATTACTTGAGTGCCCTGTCCTTGAACATGAATCCAAGCATTGAAAAGGATCAAAAATCAAGTTTCTTTTAAGAAAAGCTTGTACATACACAAGCCATATTTTATGTCCTGAGGAGCAGGAATCGATCCCTTTGCCACACAACATCCATTCAGAATTCCAAGTTCTGACATAGAAACTAAGCAGCTTTCTGAAACAGCTTTTATCTATTTGCCAATGGGTTTATGATCCATGTATATGTAGGTTCTAAATCCTCTTCAGGAATTATTTAAAGGTGTCTTGCTTTGCTTTTTAAGCTGTTTGGTTTTGCTGTTACTTTACTTGTTCTTTTATGTGTCCAGAATTCTGCAGAATTACACAGGTTCCCCTTCAGCCACCTTAGGTGTGTATGCTATAAAACACAAAGGTTTGAATCAACACCATGGGCTTTGCAGAACACCTACCTAGCACTAACACTTCTTCTCCCTTATTTCACATAATAATTTGCTCCATTTTTTTATTATTTTTTTTTTCCCCCATCTGAAGCCTCCTAGGAGGTTTCTCTTGTGCATACTGCATCAAAAGATCTTGATTCTACACAAGTCAAACTGCTGGACTTGGTGTTGGCACAATGGAGGCTCTAGATCTCAGCATCTCTTGGTTTGAAAGAATGCTCTCCTGTGCCTGAGTGGGAGACAGGGTGTTCTCTCTGGCATTTGCCATCTCAGCCTCACATGCTGGTAGAGTTTGCATCCTGATTTAAACTTTGTGGACTCATGTTTAATCTGTAAGGGTTGTAAAAAGTTTCTGAGGTTTATTAAAAAATCCCTCTGAATTAATTATCTCTTTGTGTGGTCAGCCTATGAGACTAGGGCATACCTGAATGGAGCAAATTAGGGAAATTCTTAATCGAGGCATAAAAATGCAAGACTCACATCTTAAAGCAACAAAATTACTGCTTTTAAAACCTTAATCTATTTTACTTACATTATAGAAGCAAAACTGTAAAGACACAATATAGATTAATTCTATGATTTTTATAGCCACAGTTTTATTATAAGTTTTTATATGTTATTAGATAAGAAAGTTATTTAAATTCTGTGGGCCTCATCTTGTAGCCTGCATTCAGGTAGGTCTCCTTTTGACAGTCTTGGCTGTTGAGTAAAAACTACAGAACTGAGCTTTTTAGCTTTTGTTGAGACAAATGCACATTCCACATTTTTACTTCTGGTCTGATGTATTTTAAAAGAAAAAGTTGAGCCATGCAGCCAAGTGATTTAAAAAGGAAGATTACAACAATATTTTGGTTAATACATTATACTAATTTCAATTTGGACAATCTTCCCTGAGGAAGATTTGGGACTGGAATAGTTCTGGGTAATTCTCTAGCCTGCAATATATAAATTTTATCCTGTTTTCAGTGTATGAGATTCTTTAATTCCTGTTATTCTTTGGTCTAATTGTGGCCAATAAGCTGGTCATCAGTTCCACTTCATTACCTAGCTAGCTGAATCTGATGAGATTCTTGGGAGCCACACATGTCCTGCTTGGTAGTTTATGACCAGTTATTTTATTTTTTAAATACTTTTTACCTGATGAATGGAAAAAGTGGAATAAAGGAAAAAAATGTTGCATGATTCATAAGGGGAACAAAATTATTTTTTTTTAAAGTTATGTAAATGAATAAAAACTGGTAATGCACTTTTAAAGGTAGCTCTAGTGTAAGAAGAAGACAAATAAAAGGATAAGGAGGAGGCAAATTCTGCTGTAAGAGGTGAGCAGCTCATTGCTGAAGTGCTTTTGTTAATGTATGCAGTATATTTCATGTGTTCTTTATCACTTAGCGTTATTAGGTATGAATATAGCTTTGGGCAAGCATATGTCCCTTTTTGCCCCAGACAGCAATCATTATTCTGGGAACTTCACTCTATTAAATGTCTTTCCTCACTGTTTTTTTTCAAGTTTTATTAATTTATTTATTTATTTCTACTGCCCTGGAAGTGCCTGCAGTAACTCTTCAGTCTGCCTTATGAAGCATCTGTAAAGGGAAGGACCTCAGGGATGGCTGTACTGGCTGAGCCCAGCATTGGTTACATGGCTCATACAAAGGAGTAAAAAAAACAGGAGAGCATGTGCAGTGTAATATGTCCCAAGTATTGCCTCCAGTTTCCAGTGCTCAAAGTTAAAGCTTTTCTGACATGAAGTTGGTGGATTTTTCCATGTGTCTCTGAGCCCGTTTAAAGTTCTGCCCTCATCTGCATCCCACAGGACAGAGTTCCACAGGTTGGTCACACATCCAGGGGACCATGCACACCTATACCTGTTTTTCTTTCCTTCCTGGTTATTTCCATGCACACCTCTTTGCTCTTCTATGAGGAGAAACAGTGAGCCATCATTCCCTGATCATTCTTGACATCCTCCTTTTATCTTTTCTGTTTTTTTCTATATTCTTCTGATGTGAGATATAGGTAATGTTCAAAGTGTGCGTCCATAATGCGTTTATTTAGCATCATGAAGATGTTTTCAGTTTTCTTCTGTGATGGACATTGAGCATTGAGATGGTGTTTTCCACAGTCTCTGCAGTGGGTTCAACACTATTGTTTGTCCCCTGTAGATGCTAATCTGTACATAGTAGCATTGTCATCTACTCTTTGGCTGCCCTGTCACTTGGTACTGTGAGGTGGGAAAGCTGACACAAGGGAGGTGTTCAACTTTGGTTATCGTATTTGGATATTTTTAGTATGTGTTATAATTCAAACTCCTTCCCACCATTTTTTGTCATATTCTGTCTGCTGGCACAAATCAATGCCACCAATGATGGATTCATGAATTTTAATTTTGTTACAGTTTAATGAACTGGTTTGATTAGAATATGTTACCTAAGTCCATGACTATCTTAAAAAAAAGTCTCCAAAGTTTTCCAAGCATTTTTTACTTCATGTATTTTTAGTATCTTCTTTGTTGCAAAGGCACAAGACTCTTAAGTTCTGAATTTCAAGTGTTTTGTAATGTGCTGTTGATAACAATGAAAACCATTTTTCATTCTACTGTTGCTTGTTATTATAGTTTTTGTTATTCTTATAGACTGGCAAGTGAAGGGCTCTCTTTGTATCCTTTCTCCCCCCAGTTTTCACCTGTTTTCTTCTTAAGATTATTTTAATGTTTGTCTTTTTATTTTCTGTTTAAAAAACTCAGCAGTGCTTTTTCCAAAGCAGGAGAGTATTACTGGATTTATCTTTTTCCCACAGTCAATGAAAAATAAGTTGTCTAGGGGAAAAAAAATCTTGCTAAGCAAAATTCTGCACCACCCTTTCCTCTACTAGGTATGTTATAGTAAACTGTGTGTTGAATGCTTTCTCTGCTAATTTCTGTTATTTTTCATTCTATAGAGAGACTTATAACTTAGAGCATTTACCCAGAGTTTATAAGAATGCTGAGTTGTCATGCATGAGTTTTACCTCACACTAGGGAGATATTAGTTGATAACATCTACCTGGTTCAGATTTATTGCTTTAGCATATTTCATGCTGAATATTTTTTTTTACCATCTGCTAAGATTAGCACTGTAGTGGTAATAAATTTACTTACCCTGATACTGTAGTGTAGTTTGGAACCGTCTTACATTTTATTCAGCTTAATTGAAAATAGGATAAGATAAATGATGCATTTTGAATTTCTCTCTCAGATGTACCATTGTTCATTACTTCAACAAGGGATGAGCACATCTGATTGTAATTTCAATTGTTAAGGAAAACAAAAGTTTCCATGGTGAAAATATGGTACCAACAGCTGTAATTGTCTAAGGGTTACTTGTGAAAATCTCAATATTGTTTTAGTAAGAAATGCAGAATTGTTTTTCATTTATACACTTGTTTATCCTCAAACCCTAATGGAAAAGGGGTGAAGTCAGAATGGAATACAAGATCTGAGCTTCAAATGTCTGTTCTTAAAGAAATACCTGCATATTAAAATAAGGAACATTTCAATAGTGATTACTATTGCAAAAAAAAATATCCAACTGAAAAAAAAATAAATTGTGCCACTACTTTATTAATTTTGGTTGGATTAGCCAGTGTTTATAATTACTACATTTTGGGTTTGCTTCCAGACTCTCACAGGATACACAGAGTACTGAAAACTCAGGCATTTGCCTTGCAAATTCTTCAAAAGCAGCACCTTTGTAAAAGTTTGTTGTTTTTTTGAAGGTGCTGACAACCTGATACCAGGCAAATCGTATGGGAAGAAACAAGAGTAGTCGTAAGCCACTCTATCTAGCTAGTTTTTCTGCCAATGTAGTTTGTGGTCTTGTAATTTCATTTTTGTACATTTACAAATATTTCTGTTTTGTGTTCCATGGGTAGATGGTGATAGCTTCCTTTATGGCAAGTGCAAATATAGTCTGTAAATTATATTCTTTGCTTCAGAGTTTGCTGTGAATTTAGGATAAACAAATGCATTAGTACATGAAATATTTACAACAGGAAATCCTGACTATGCAATGGAAATATGTGGAAACAAGAGAGAAATTATGTAATGCTATTTTTTTTAGATACAAGTGTTATTTTTTATGATGTCTGGTTTTAACATTATGGCAACACTAGGCCATATCCTATTTCATTCATTCATGAAATTAATTCCATTGACTCACTTGTATAAATTAGGTCAGCAAGACTGGATCCGTAAGTAATGCACAAAGCTGGCTTTTTCTGTCAAAGTATTAGAATATCTTCAAGTGGAAGTATTTCTGGGATATTCATGCTTGGAACGTGGTTGCTAGCAAAGCCTTTTTCATCCTCTGGGTAAAGTCATATGGATATGGAGCTCTGTTGTATTTTCATCTCTTATTTCATAATAAGTTGCTTGACTGATTACCAGATTCTGATTGTGTCTACCCTTCCTTGGGGAAAGCTCCCCTTGGTTTTAATCAGCATTTCGCCCAAGATGGGATCCCTCATCTTCAGTGTCTCAGACCTGGCTGGTATTTTTGCAGCCAGGTTTAAACCCCTGAAAACAGGAGGTTTAGAATGGAAAAGCTGCCACCACCTTAAGAAGGGGACTGTGAATGGGTGTACTCTAACACTGAATTGCCACCACTGCTGGGCTGCTGTTATCCATTCCTAGTGTCTGTTACAGAAATTGGTATCGTATCTAAAACAAATGCTGTTATTAACAGGTTAAGCTGCTGGGATGTTAAAATAAAGGCTGCCCAGCTTTAGTGCATTTTGTTGTAATCATCTCCCAGATGCCTTGTTGGAAATCAATTCAAGTTCAAGACTGGCTAGAATTGGGAGGTCAAGGCTTCTGCAGACTAAATATTTTATCTTCTGCTCATGTCTGGAGCTTTTAAAGATGTGTATTGGGGGCTCTTTTCTCATATCCCATCTGGACAAAGATGATTGGCTTTGCCATTTTGCCCAGGTTAGGACAAGGTTAAAATCAATTATAATCAATTATTAAGAGTCTTCTGTGACTGCAAAGCTTAAAAGGGGATTTAAAAAGTTGCTCAGTTCTGAAACAAGAATATCTTAGTTGCTAGTGGAGTTGTCATTATTCTAGGATGTCAGATGTAAATCTTATCTGCACCAGTAATAAATACACACAGTTCCTTCATCTTCTGCTCATGTTTTGTGTTTTGTAACAAAGAGCAATACCCAAAAAAAAAGAAGCCAGAGGTGCAGGGAGGACAGTTGTACTGTGTTAAAAAATTGAGTTGTTGTTTCCATGTAGTTAAATGAGAAGGAGCTATTTAGAATTTGGTGAAGCCAGGTGTTTTTGTCCCCAGAAATGTGTTCAGCTTACTCCAGTCTTCAGAACTCAAATGCTCATTTTCTAGTATGTTTTGGGGACTCCATGCTTTTATCTTAAAATACAGTAGTATGTATTATAATTCACTCTTTTTGCCCAATGTGCTTGGATATAAAAGATTGTTGCCTTTCAATGGGAATAGATTAGTTGTTTTGTTTGAAATAAGTTTTGGTGTTAGGTACCCTTTTCCCCATACAAATTACATTTAGTGTTATTCTCACAGCTTTTGAGTGAATGTGTCACTTTGTTCCTCATCATCATTGTTTTGGTGCATTTGAACATAATATTTATACTTCAAATTTATATTTAATAAAATTACACATTAATAATTGGAGCCTGAATTTTGGAGGACGGGCCCTCTTGTAAAGTTAAGGAGGGAGGAAGGATGCTCTGCTGAAAGTAAGGCCTGCATGCAAGAAACGTGGGTTTGTCTGTTTAGTTCTTCATTAATTAGTACTTTTTAAGAAAACTATTGGAGTGATGGTAGTCAGCTCAGTAGCCTCAGGTGCCTATTTTTAATATTGGGATATTTTTCTCCCTTTTGTTTTGCAGAGTGAAGTATATGGCTTAGCATACAATATAAAACAATATAATGTAATATGAAAGAAAGCCTGACGGTTAATCTGGTGTGGGAGCCACAAAGTCATGTGTGTTATGTCATGACTGCATTTAGCCTTGCCTGTCATGTCCAAGTCCATAGAGAATGTGAACATCAGAGCTGAATTTGGATATCGGAAGACTTCGGTTCTGAGCTGTTACTAGACCAGCAGAATTGACTGGGATTTGTAAGACAGACTGGGATCTTCAAAACATGAATCTTTAAAACTTTTTTCGAGCTTCAGACATTTTCTCTGTTCCTTTGTTTTTCCTTGGCGTCTGCATTTCATGCTTGGAGACAGGTGACGGTTTGTAGGTAGACTTGTTGAAAAATTTCAGTGAAGGATGTTCTTGCATAGCTTATGGCGTGAGGTCTCAGGAGGGCTCTGGTTCTTACAGAATTTTCAGATTGCTGCCAGAAGCAAAGCTGACCTGATTCTCCTCTCTGTGCATTCTGAAAAATGTTGTATATTTCAGTCGTAATTGGTGCATGTGTTCCTGAATCTAGAATATTTCAAGAGGGATCAGAATCTGGCATAAAGATCATCTTCAATGACAAAACTACATTAGCCAATTGTTGATATGAAATGCAATAGTTCAGAATTTGAAAATGTTTTTGAGATTCTGATTATGGGAAAAATACCAAATAACCATAGGTTTATAAAAATACTCAGACATTCAAAAATTGGTAAAAATTTTCAAGAGCATAGGAACTGAGAAATATTTCCTTATGAAGGTCATTTTCCTGGTCATGCTATAGTTGCACTCGTTTTCCCATGGATGTGAGCAGGAGATTTGAAAAGCATGGTTTGGGTCATTGTCCTGAAAAACAGATATCTAATGAAACTGAGGAAAAGCAGAATAAATTAGTGTTGATCTTCTTTCTTTGTACTGCATCTCCACATGAAATCACTGAGTATTTCACAGTTTTTAAACGAAAGTTTAACTTTGCTCTGTATATAACTTCCAGAATACCTTGCCACCCACCTCCAAGCTTTTATATGTTTGTTATCAAAAGTGTAGCTGTTTCTTAAAGTATCATTAAAAAAACATACTGTGTTACTGTGCATACTTGTGGCCAGAAAATAAATGTGTTCAACTGTGACTGGAAGATGTTAATATTCATTAACAGAATAATACTGGCCAACTATAGTACCTCTATATTTTCTCTGCTTGTCTTCTGTACAAACTTACGATTTCAAGGGTAGAGTTAAAATCTCACTTCTGTAGTTGATATGGGAAGAACCTTCCTTCTGACACAGGAAAGCTAAGCACGGGAAGGTTTGTAGCCTTGCTAAATGCACGTGCAAAGACCTCCATAAGGCACAAAATGCTAAGTGGAGAGAGTAAAAGAAACCTCTTGCTTCCAACATGCTCTCTTTGTCACCTTCAGTGTAGCTGAAGGCTTGATTATATGTCCTGTCTTCTGAAGAAAGCATTGCTACTGTGTGATGGGAGGTCATTGTTCAGTTCAGACATACACCCATAGTGAGAAGACTTTGCTCCAAACACTGTGCTCCTTGTGATTCCATAAATGATGCAAAAAGCATGCTAATAAAGTGTTAGAGAGCAACAGAGATACTGAATGCTTTTCTCTTGGGGCAGCCCATATTTATGTTTTTTAATGGGTACGTGAAAGACCTGGAATTCAAGGTTTATCTTACTACATTTACATTGCGATTTGTAAGACTGCAAAAAGCATTATAATAGGAGTTTACCTACTAATGATATTTGCAAAAGCCAGTTATTAATAGCTTATAAAGTGAATCAGGCTCCTTTTTTATCCCAGTAATTTATTTCCCATACAGGATTATGTCCTTTCTCAATTTCATTTTCATTTGATAAAACAAGACCTATAAAATAGAATTTGCCATAAGTCTATGCCTGGCTGCTCAACAACTATGTGCTAAAATGCATCAATAGTCCCTTCCTTTTCAGGGAACACCACTAAAACTGACACATTTTGGTGGCCTTCTGGACTGGTGGTATTTAGGAAAGAAGAGGTACATGAAGAATGAATGTTCTTGGCTGGTATTTAAAAGTGCAGTGTTTTTATTGGAGGCAGGAACCCCATTCCCTTTTCCTTGGAGGGTTCAGGGGAACCTCTCATTTGGCTAATGAGACACATGGCACTGTATGCCTGAATAGCTGGGAGAGAGATGAAAAGTTCCTATTTATCCTCCACAGTGAAAATACAAGCCTGGAGACTGCATGTGTTTCTAATTTCAATGCACTTTTATTTCACTTATTTAGATGGATAGAGGCATCAAGCCAGAGTTTCCCCAACAACAACAAAGGTCTTATACTGTCCAAACAGACTGCATTCCTGAACCCACTGGTCATGCCACCTCAAAAGTTTTAAAGATTCAGCATGGTCTGTTTAAACAAAATAGCTGTGTTATTCATTTCAACCTTGCACATAGTCACCAATGTTTATATTGTTGAAGTTAAGTTTTAAAGTGAGCAGAAAATGTTGGTAGAAAGCTTATGCCCTGCACTTCCTCAGAAAAGGAGGGTTGTTTACCATATCAAGGACTGAGAAAGTGAACTGGGTTCCTTACAGCATGTACAGATGCCATGGTTAGGAAACGCAAACATTTTCTCTTTCATTTTCCTTTCTTTTTTTTTTCCTTTTACACTTCATTGATCACTGCTGATTTTAGTTACTGAGTACAATGCTGTACACACTCATTAACGAGTCCAAGCCAAGCCTGACTGCTTTCATCAGGGACCCAAACCAGAAAGCTGGGAGAAGTTCATGAACTCTGCAAGCAAGGAGCAAGCGCATTTCAGGAAACCTGGTGCTGCAACTCTGTTTTATTTTGCCGTGAAACTAGGTAGTTTCTAGCAGAGACTGAATGGATGAAACTCCAGCATTTGTGATTCGTATGGATTTTGCAAAATGCTCAGAAGGAACTGCAGCAAAGCCTTTGTAATCACAGATAACGTTCCTTGGCCTTTCATTCTGGCACTCAAGATTTACTTCTGATTTAGGCTTGCAGGCCTGTGCAGGCTGGCGCTGAGCATCTGCAGAGGGAGCAGTCCTTGCGGGTCCAGTTTCTCCTTCCCTGGATGTTTGGAGGGAATTGGAGGGGTTTAAGAGGGTAATTTTTTCATTAGGAAACAATACAAGTGGGCAGTGGAAAATGTCTTACACAGGGTAGGTGCTTGCCTGTAAACCTTAAGGGAAACTTTGTAAGTCACTTTATGGAGAAACTGAGTGTTTTTCTTAAGTTTTCCTTACACAAAATTCTTAGAAGTTTAAGCCTAAAATCTGTTTTCTTTCCTTTTCACCCCCTCTTATGTGGGCATACTGGTTTATTATTACAGGGTTACTCATGCGTGCTGGCCTATTGGCATTGAATATTTAGAACAGACAAAAGGAGCCAAGTCTTTTCTTCTTTGGGAAAACAATTCAGACTTTATATATAGAGATTTGCATAGATTTTGTAAATACATGTTAGATTAAGAGGATATATTATCATCCCAGTAGCTTAGATTTTGAGCCTGTGAACTTTAGCACAAGAATACTTCATGAGCAATTTCATCTGTTTTCTGTAAAAGTGCTTGTAATTAATGTTGGGATTCAGTAAGACCAGAGCTCTTTGAGTACAATTCTTTTAAAACCTACTATTAGTGTAATAATTTGCATTTACATGGTATTTCACGTCAGCAAATTTCAAAGTAGGATATTAAATGGTCTCCCAATGTGCAAGATAGGTAGGAGAGTAAGGTACCAAATACTAGATCAAGTGATGAAATAAACCACGATCAATACTTCTGGGTATTGGAGCGTACGTAACGGAAAGCAGTATGGAGATCATGTTCTGCTCTTGTAGGTATGGATGGATCAGGAGTCATCTCAGCAATGCCCTGGCTGGAGTACTGTTATGGCAAGTCACCCTGAGCCAGTGTTACCAGCTTGGCAGAGAACCAACAGTGGATTTGGAGACACAACCCAGAAGAAGTTATTCCAAGCACCAGCTCTGCACACCCCTAGACCCTGATTACTATAGGGCTTTGGGTGAAAGAACTGCAGGAACTGAAGCAGCTCATCTCCTGTGGTGACGCTCTTCAGTCCCTGTCAGAGCCAATAAGACTGTCTTCTGTCTTAAGAAAACACCCTGAGCCTGAACAGTGAGGATGATCTGCCCTTCCACAACTGGTACACAGGGACGATGTTGACTGAAAGGAGCAGGGGAAGGATAAGAAATTTTTCCACAAGAGTCTCTATGGAAATGTGAAGTGCTTTGTTCTGCGCACTTGCAACCCTCATTCCTGCTTTTGCAAATATTTTCTCATGGGTATTTTCATGTTCTACCCTCAAGGAGTGGTGGTTTTTAATACTTGTGGGTTCAGGCAGGTGGAAATAATGAAATAGGTATAGAAAGAAAGATGATAGAAGGAAAAGAGAAGAATGTCCATTGATGGTACCAGGAATGAAACAGTGAGGAAATTCTGTCACTTCTCTGTGTGCCTGGTCCCAGCAAACCAAGAAGGAGCAGAGAGCAAGCAGCCTTTCTAACACAGTAACCTGGCCTCCTGTCTCACAGGATTTACATGGGTTTGTCTCACACATCAATGCTCCTGTGTAGTCACCATCCTTTCTCTTGTTGAGTTCTTAAACCTGTCTTCACAGTAATTACATTTCTGTGTCTTTAGCCTTCCCTTCCCCTGGCATTTCACAGGTAGTTTTATTTTGAATCATAAGACTGAGAAGCACAGCTCAGTTCTGTTTGGTCATTAGTTTTGCACAGGGGCCAGCAAAAGGGCCTCTGTTAGCCCAGCACCAAGTCCCAGAGACTTGTATAACCTTATCACTGTGGGTTATATGGTCTCCCTTGTGCCCAAAGAATTCTTTGACCAAAAATCACTGTACAGTGAGGATGAGGCTTTGCCTGGCTTTTCCTTTTCCTCTTTTCCAGTAGGTTGCAGGGACTTCAATTGGAGTTGATGACTTTCAAGAAACAAAGGATGTGGGTGAAGATGACAATGTTTCCATGCAGATTTCTCACAACCTAGTCCATGTCTAGGCAACAAACTCCGAGTATGTCTCCATCACACTCCCAGCTTTCCCTGTCTACAGTTCTCCTATTGCTTCACTTCTGCAAAAGTTCTTTTGTGTCACATAAGTGATTAAATTCAGAGCAAGATCAAGGATTTAGTTTGAAAAGCATTTTGGTATCTTGAAATGCAGATAGTTGCATGGTAGGTATTAAAAAATGAATGAGCACCTAATTACTTTTGATTTCAGTTAGGTATTTTTGAAAAATCACAATAGGCCCCAGGAGGCTACCTTTCTCCTGAGTCCCATGGCAGAGCATTTCCTAATGTTTAGGTATCTCTCAAGACATAAAGCAAATCAGAAAGCAAAAATAGCATAAGGACAGAGAGTTAGCTTAGGCTCTCTGAACCTGGCTGATTCAGATCTTGCATGTAAATCTGCTCCCAAAGGACTTTGTAACTGTTCAGTTACACTTTGATCTTTAACTCTCATCTGCTTTGTGATGTAGCTATTTCAAATTCATTAATTAGACCAATAGTAATTCTTCCTCCTGTAGTAAAATAAATAAGCAAAAATAAACCATGAAACCTGCTGCATTCACACCTGGCCATTTAAAATACTCACAAAATCATACAGGGTGGAAAGTAATTCCATTACATTAAACTGATATCCACAGTCTTTCAACAAGTTTTTAAGGCTAAGTGATCACCTTCTTCATTGTATTTGTTATGTATCAGCAACATTTTATGAAATTTGTTCTGTGTCTGGTGTCCTGAGACAAACCAATCTTCAGGTTTCTGGAGTTTTCTGACTCACTGAGGCTAGCTCCAGTACTGGTAAGCCCTAACTGGAGGGGGGAATTGTGGCAAGAAAAGGCCAGCAAAGGGCTCTTTTGGGGACTTTTTGAAGCCCGGAGAGTGGCTAATCTGTGCCTAGTGCCAGCAGCTTGTGGGCGAGCTGCTGGGGCGGCCTGGGCAGAGCTAGCATCGCCTGTGGCCTCTTGCACTCTCAGCAAAAGCTGCCCCAGGCAGCGTGGCGAACAGGGCGGGCAAGCAGGGCGTGGCAGGTCAGAAGGGCATGGTGGGGCAGTTTGCTCAGGCACTTCACTCAGGCAAGGGTAGCAGGGAGGGCCCTGAGGGTCTGCTGACCAGGTAAGAATGATATTCACCCAGCAGAAGACTGTGGCATCTCTCATCTCTGCACACTCTAGGGCTGACACAGCTTCCCAGACTGAGCTCTCCTGGGAAAACACCACCAGCCAGGTGTCAGGCTGCAAGGTGTGCTCAACTCACACACCATTATCGGCTGGTAGTGGTGAGCATACCTGTGGGACATGTGCCCAGGTGGAGGAACTCCTCCACCTAGTGATGGAGCTCCGGGAGGAGGTAGGCAGGCTGAGGGCCAATAGGGAATACAAGAGGGAAACAGACCCTTCGAGTTGCACCCTGCTTCCCCTGATAGAAGACAAAAGAAGAAGAAAGAGCCCTTGCTACAGCAAACTTCATGTCCTCTCTCTCTCTCTGCCCAACTCAATGTGATGCCTTGAAAGACAGGGGGCAATGGCACAATGTTCCTGCCCGGCACAAGAGGCACCACAAACATTTGCTTAACAACTATACCACTTTCCCAGGTGCCACTAACAGGTTCAGTGCTTTGCAAGTGGAACTGGATAACAGTGAGAACAAAAATCCTAGCTTGGTGGAGTCACCAAGGTCTAGTCAGACCATGCCACTGATCAAAACACATGCAGTAAAGTAAGAAAGACGGGTTCTTGTCATAGGAGACTTGATTCTGATGGGAGTGGAAGGCCCAATATGTAGCTGCCCCCTGGGGCCAGGGTCAAGAATGTGCAGAAGAAACTTCCTACTCTAGGTCAACCCTCAGGCTACTACCCATTAGTGGTTTTTCAGGTAGGCAGTGACGAGATTGCTACTAGTCCAAGGGCAAAGAAGAGGGACTTCAGGGCCCTGGGACAGCTGGTTAAGGTGTTGGGAGCACAAGTTGTGTTTGCCTCTATTCCACCTGTTGCAAGGATTGATGAGGGGCTAAAGAGGAGAAACCTACAGATCAGTGCATGGCTACGTGACTGGTATCATCTGCAAGAGACATGGTTTGTCTCAGGATCAGCAATTAAACCAGTGATAATTATGCTCTTGATCCCCTCCCCCTCCCACCCAGGTAGGGAAAGGAGAGAGACTAAAGAAAGACTTTCTGGATTGAAAACTAAACTAGACAGCTTTAATTAAATACAATTTATAAGAAAATACGTATAATTATATTCAAGTATATGCAGGAATGTGCAACACCCCTACTGGCTCTCCCCACCCCCAACAACTCCCATGGCACTCTCCTTAGCTGTGAGCAGTCCCAAAATGTCCTGGACCACTGCCAGAGAGAAAGGCAGAGCAGACGGGAGCTGAGGGTAGACTGAACCCTCACTGGATGCCGGCCATGAATGGAAGCGAAGGGAAGAAGCAGGAAGGCACTTGACTTCCGTGAGCCCTGACCTTATACCATTTGTATATGTATACTTGGGATATCTCTGGCCAGTTTTGCTGTCTGTCTAGTACACTCCTCCATACAGGAGGGTTGCAGATACGACTCTTCTGCTTCCTTAGCATCTGAGGGTGCAGATTCAACAGAGCAAAATGACCTTGGAGTCTCAGTAGTAACATAAACATTCCAGCATTATCAGTCCACTAGCTGGAAAACTTTCTTCTAGTTAAAAGAGAGCTTACAGAAGGAAAAAAAAAAAAAAAAAAATCAGTAAAAGGAAAACTGGCTTCATCCTGACTCAAACCAGGACAGCCAGTCTTTGAGTCCTATGACCTGCTTTACAAGACAACAGGGCTGCTGGCAAAAGAAGGGGTACACCTCTCTCAAAGGAGGAAGAGGATCCTGGGTCAGGAGCTAGCAGTACTCATAAAAAGGTCTTAAAAACTAGACTTGAAGGCGGGCAGGGATAAAACAGCTTACTAGAGAGGAGCCTGAGATTGGCACACTAGTACCAGTGGGACAGTGTAGTAGTAAGGTCCTAGTGTTGGCTGTCTGAGTGGAGATGAGGGATGATAGGCTGGAAGCTGTGGAAGTATCTGCGAACTGTCTGGTGGAAATTAGGGCTTCTCCCTTCAAGAAGGTGGCAGGACCATTAACCCAACTGAAGTGTATTTATACCAAGGCATGCAGTATGGGGAACAAACATTATGAGCTAGAGAATGCAGGGAGGCAATGAGGAAAGCTAAGGCCCATCTGGAATTAAATCTGGTAAGGAGCATCAAGGACAACAAGAAGGGTTTCTTCCAGTACATCAATAAAAAAAGGAAGACTAGGGAAAATGTAGGCCCACTGATGAATGATGTGGGTACCTTAGTGGAGGAAGACACAGAAAAGGCAGACTTGTTGAATGCCTTCTTGGCTTCAGTCTTCACTGCACAACCAGTTGTTACTGTCTGGCTAGATGGGGGGAGAGCAGTGAATGTTACCTACCTTGACTTCAGCAAGGCTTTTGACACTGTCTCCCGTAACATCCTCATTAGGAAACTGAGGGAGTGTGGGCTAGATGACTGGACAGTGAGAAGGCTTGAGAGCTGGCTGTGTGACAGAACTCAGAGGGATTGTGATCAATGGAGCAGGGTCGAGTTGGAGGCCTGCAGCCAGTGGTGTCACCCAGGGGTCAATACCCAGTCTGGTCTTGTTCAACATATTCATCAATGACCTGGATGTGGGGACAGAGTGTATCCTCAGCAAGTTTGCTGGTGATACCAAACTGTGAGGAGTGGCTGACACTCCAGAGGGCTGGGCTGCCATCCAGCATGACCTGAACAAGCTGGAGAGCTGAGCAAAGAAGAACCTAATGAGGTTCAACAAGAGGAAGTGTAGGGTCCTGCACCTGGGAAGGAAGAATGCCAGGCACAAATATAGGTTAGGGGTGAACCTGCTGGAAAGCAGTTAGGAGGAGAAGGATCTGAGAGTCCTGGTAGACGATAAATTATCTATGAGCCAGCAATGTGCCCTTGCCACCAAGAAGGCAAATGGAATCCTGGGCTGCATATGAAAGAGTGTGGCCAGTAGGTCAAGAGAGGTCATTCTACCCCTCTACTCTGCCCTGGTGAAGCCACATCTGGAATACTGCATCCAGTTCTGGGGTCCCCAGTTCAAGAGAGGCAGGGAACTACTAGAGGGAGTCCAGAGGAGGGCAACAAAGATGACTGGGGGATTGGAGCATCTCCCTTACAAGGAAAGGTTGAGAGAGCTGGGCCTCTTTAGCCTGGAGAAGAGAAGGCTGAGGGGAGACCTTATTAATGCCTACAAGTATCTAAAGGGTGGGTGCAGGGAGGATGGAGCCAGACTCTTTTCAGTACTTCCCAGGGACAGGATCAGAGGCAATGAGCACAAGCTGGAACATAGGAAGTTCCACTTAAATATGTAAGAAAATTTCTTTACGGTGAGAGTGACAAAGCACTGGAACAGGCTGCCCAGGGAGGTTGTGGAGTCTCCTTCTTTGGAGATATTAAAAACCTGTCTGGATGCAGTCCTGAGTAATGTGTGATCCTGCTTTAGTGGGGGAGTTGGACCAGATGATTTCTAGAGGTCCCTTTCAACTCTGACAATTCTGTGATTCTGTGTTTCTGTGATTCTGTGAATAGAGGGCACAATAGAAGTTTTATTGTGTTTAGTATTTCCTTATTTTATACATTTGAAGGAATGAAATTTCAAAGCACAGAAAATGGTTTCACTTGAATTTACAGTCATGTTCTGGTTGAAAGTATGGACTATTTTTCAGCTACATCTATGTGGATGTCTGAAACATCTTTAGTCACCAAGATGATAAACTGCATTTATCTTTTGTTTCTATATATCCTTAATACAAAGCTTCACATAAATGCTTGAGTACAAGTTGTATGTCACAAGAAGAAACAGAGGGATTTGGAATAGTGATCCGTTGAGGAGAGAATGAGCAACAATGCAACAGCCAGATAACTAGTCTGGGAAGCAAAAATAAGAGTGGTGCATCTCAGGTGCATAAAGACAGGGTACCAAAACAGGGGGCTGCCAGCTATATGTGTGGTCAATGAAGTTGCCCAACAGAGAATTTGTGAAAACATAGCTACTATTTCTTTAAAATCATAACCATCCGAGCGTATGTGGAATAGATTTAATCATCATGTAAATCAGGATAGGAAAAGTGTAGAGTTCTTGTCCAAACACGCTGACAAAACCTGTTATCTTTTATTGAGGCTTGTGGTCTGGACAGTGTAGCTGGGCATCACTGCAGTGTCTTCTGGACACATTTTCTTATTTAATGTCCTAGAGATTAACAAGGCTCGTGCTAAATGGCATTGACTTGAGAGTGATTGTCTGGTGGCACGTCTAAGACAACTGGGCTGACTACGAAGCTGTGAACATCTCTTCAGTCATGTCCGCTGCCATAATTTTCATCACCAGAGTTGGAGCAGTTTGTGAAGTCTGACATATTGCAGCTTCCTTCCACCATCTGCAGTGCCTGCTATATGAGAAACAGATCTTTCACTCTGACCTAAATATTCTGTAACAATACCTTCAGGCAGTTTCTCCTGAGGACCCGGAGGTCCATCTCTGTAACTACAGTCTCTGTCCATCAAAGACAAGTACTTTTTTCATCTTTTTCTCCCCAGTCCTCATCTTCACGTGGAGGTGATTGAGTCCTCCTGTAACTGAATTTGCTTTGATTCAACAGCATGACAATGACGATGCAGCTGAGTTGTACTATAGCATTATATTTCTTCTAGACTCAGTATTTCCCCTGTAATAATAGGTTTACTAGAAACAAAATTGAAGAATAGAACTGTAAATAGTCTTGCAACTCTTCTTTAAATGAAGTCATAGGAAATCTGGGAGAATCTAAGCAAAATGTATGTATTCTATTCATACAATTGAATGCTGATATGGCTACTAAATGTGAAAATTTTTTAGCTGGAAATGTCCAATCAGGTTTTTTAATCATTTTCAAGAACAGGATGATGGTGGTGGTGACAGAACGATATCTCACTTTGAATTCTTAGTAATGATGAAGCCAGTAATAATAGTCACATGCTTCGACATCAGAGTTTTCATCCTGGACCTTCAATATGTCCTTAAAATCTGTGACATTTTTAGCTGCTGCTGACTTCTTAGTAGTTGGTTTGGTACTTCTTCAGCCAGGAGGTACCTTGCTTCAATGTCACCTTTAACTGCCTGACAGCACTCTCCCAGACTGCACTGATCACATTTACATTGATTAATATGTTGTGCTGAATAATGAATGATCAAAAAACTTCATCTAACTGGATTTCCTCTGCAAATGGCAATTCCTCACTTTAGACTTTTAGGCCTGGTGCTGTTATTGCATCAAGCTGTTTCTCATATTACACTCAGTAGAATAGTCCTGAGTAAAGTCACGTGACCTGAAACCAGCACCTTTTGCAACACTGGACAGATTTTGTCTGTAAATCAGGGTTTATGTTGGAGGAAAGTTTAAAATGGGGACAGACTGCCTCAGGAAAGAGGACTAAGGTGATGTCAGATTAAATTATTGTAGAAGAGGCCTGTGTTCCTCTAGTTCCTTTCTTCTCCATGGAAAGAATATAACTAACATTGTCCTCTGCTGAATGTAAAGACAATGATGTCCCTGTCCCATTTACATCCAGAGTTACCAACAGCAAATGGACATCCTTGCAAGATTCATGGATCCTCTCCATCCTGGTGTTTAAACTGCATATGTAGTCAGAAGTTACCTATAGAAAACTAGGACATTTTTAATATTCTGTTTCTTACTCTGCATGCAATGAAAGGGGAATGCATCCAATTTTTTAACCTCTCTCCCTAGGTGTATGTTTTGATTAATAATGCTGCATGCAACCTGTAGCTAGCCCCCGACAAGCAAGCATTGGACATTTTGTCTGAAACAAAATTTATATATGAAGTTGTCACTGAGGAGACTGTAGTAATCCAGTTATCTATTCAGATGTAACTTGTATCTAACAGCTCCATTGGTCAAATATGACCCCATATCGTGTCCTGATCACTTTCTGTGTCTATCAAAATGCCCAAAAGGACATACAACCAATAGGTTATCCTGCAAAATTTTCTTTAATCTAAATTCGATTTCTGTTTTCACTTGGCGTGGCTGGGGGTCATTGTGGAGCCACAGCAGAGGGATTCGCAGCCCTGCAGATGGGGGTGCACCCTGGTGGGTCCCCAGGCAGGCAGTGGGGAACCTGCTCCAGGCTTCCAAACCATTACTGAACAGGGGGTCTGTAATCTCGGAAATGGAGCATTTGTCTGGGGTTCGGGATGCTGGTCCTGCTGCTGTCTTGCTAATAGGCTGTGAGAAAGGCAAGTCCTTTCTCATTTCACTGTCCTGGTATTTAAAAAATGCTTCAGAAGTGTTCTGGGATCTGCCAGAATGAGGTATTGTTATTAAAGGTGTACAGGTGAAACTATCCATCTTGATTTTTCCCCCTATCCACTGGGGTGGACAAATCGAATCTTTAGTTGCATTTCTGGGGAAAAGTCTCACTTACTAAATTTCACAACAGTAGATTGAGGAAATTTTCTTCCTGTTTGTGCTGTGTCTGGGATTCTGCCCTAGTTGGTCTCAGTGTGATACCAACTCGTAAAGATTTCAGCTGTGTTCTGCTGCATTCCCTTCCTTCCTGGTAAAAACAAATTGCTAGCAAAAAGTTGTGCGCTGTTCGAATTTTCATCTGTTTATATGTTCTGTGAGAAGCATGTGGCAGCCCCTTAGTCATATAAATTTGAAGAAAATATAGTTTTCTTAAAAAGATATAATAAAAAAAAAAGCCCAAGCCCCAACCACCTGTGGAAAGGTTCTAGTG
This sequence comes from Apus apus, assembly GCF_020740795.1. Classification (NCBI taxonomy): domain Eukaryota; kingdom Metazoa; phylum Chordata; class Aves; order Apodiformes; family Apodidae; genus Apus; species Apus apus. The sequence continues at coordinate 46,182,035 of NC_067284.1, forward strand.
GAACTACTAGACACCATTTGTTTGAGTCTGCTGGGAGCAGGAATACAGGGCATTAGAAATCATAGTGTGGTGTGAAATTCATCCCTTCTTGCCAGAGGATAATATGTGTTCTTTCAGCATCAAATTTATTTAATTTTATTTAATTAATTAAAATTATTTAAAACCTTGCAAACTTTTCCACACAGCCATGACTACATTTTTGACCATTTTATGTGCTCCATGGCAAAGAATCAGTGGAAGTAAACCAAGCCCCCATTTCCAGTTTATAATTATGGGAGGTCTGATGAAACAGCAGTCCCCTGGTTGTTGCTCGGTGGTAACACTGTCCCTATGCATTTCATCATGGCCATGAAGTCTGGACCAATTATAATTTTCTCATACTGTAGCTTCTAACGTATTTTTATTTTATTTGTTACTGTCTAGTTCATTACACAGGGTTTTGAAGCTCCCAGTACCAGGATTACTATTGACAATTTCATTAGAACTATAATTCCACCACCCGTATGCTTCCAGAGAGATCCATTGTGGTCCATACTCACAGCCTGTCCACCTCTGATGTAATTCCATTTACAGCTGCCTAGGACTCATCCCCCATCAATTCTGAAGGGCCAAAACTGCCATTTTTTTGTAAAATGGCTTTTACCCCTGTAATACAGCAGCCTTGAGAATTCTCAGAGAATTATGAAACCATAAGCTGTCTCCTGATCATATGCATGCCTAGAAAGATGCTTAATGTACAAGTGTAAGAAGTTTAGAATTGCAATTTATATACAGCAGTGCAGTGCCCAGCCTGCCAGGTAAATACCAGCAAACAGCATAGCTTGGGTGGGAGTTGTAAACATGCAGATAACAGGTTTATTAGAGATCAGCAGCTATTTTGATTGGAAGCTCCGTGTAACTGAAAATGTCTCAGCTCTTTCTGTCCAGACATGCATGACAGTGAGGGCATGAATTACTGTACTTCTCTTACACCCAACATCTTTCTTTTCTTTTTCTTCTCTACTTACCATAACTCAGGATATTCTAAATAATAAATGCTATCATTTAAAAACTAAATACCTTATCTGAATTAGTCTTGGTGTTTACTTTCTAAGTTATTATTTATACTCTGGTTGCATTTACAGGCTCTGTTTGACAGGAGGCCTTTAGCATAGTACAAGGATAACAGTGGGAAATCAGAAAAGAGAAAACGCTCCCCCTGTAACCCCAAAGTCACCCCTGTGTGTTAACTTGCATCTTCTCTTCTAGAGAGAGAGAGAGACTCTTTCAAACTTGGATTAGGAAATAGTAAAGGGAAGTTTACACTTTTCTTGAAAATAAGCTTGTATATTGTATTTTGAAAGGTTAGATTTTTGCAAACAAGTTTTCTGAGTTTAGCAACACTTTTTTCTTGGTTTTGATGGGAAAAAAATGTCAAGAGTATTATGTAAAGCAGGAACAATCTAGCAAAGCAGATGAGAAACAGGTGCGAAAGCCTGGCCCCAGTGATGGGGAAAATATGGTTTGGAATTAAATTAGATAAAGATAATGATCCCGGCTGACCTAAAAGTGTATTTATTTGATGCCATGAGATAATATTTCCAAACAACTCAATGTGCTGTGTGTACATGCTGGCAGGATAAAATTGGAATAGAAAGGGAGATCTTTAAGAAAGAAACTGGACAGCTCACGCAATATTTCTATTTAACATCGGGTAGATGGGATCAGAATTACTTTGGTTTTCTGTCAACTTCCATGAATGCTCACTAGCTCAGTTATTGTGCTTTTTTGTTTAGGGTGGGTTTGCAGTGGAGTTAAATAGGATATTGGTGTTCTTCAGAGAGAGTTTGGGAGAGAAGCGCTTACTTCTAATTGTGCCAAATGCTTTTAACTTAATGTATATTTTATGTCTCCAGTTAAGGCATTAAGACTTATTTTGTTCCAGGTTGTTATTCCAGAAAGTTCTTCTTGGAGAGGCTTGTAAAAAGTTGTTATATTTGACCCCCTAGGGAAAAAAAATATTAAAAAATTATAATTTGGAATGGGAGTTGACTCAGGTGCTTTCAACAGGTGGTTCTTCATTAGAAAGCAACCAATCCCTAACTCTCTGAGCACAGAGAAACACCTGGGCATGCCTGGGGCAAGGCTGGCCAGTTCAGCATGCAATTGCAATTTTCAGCCTTTCCAAACTGTGATTAGTTCTTTAATTGCGCATCCAAATTTAGTTGATGCATTTCCACATGTAATTAATTATGATTTATTTAAAATCACTCTGTGAAGCTTTGTTTCTCAATTTTCTACAAATCAAATTATGGAAGGCTAGATTTGATTTTCAGATTGCCTTCAGTTGGTTTGAGCTGGTCTGGAGCAACTGCCTATGGGCAGAGAAAGTCCTTTGTCTCACTCCAGTGGAGCAATGTGCATGGAAACTAGAGGGGTTTTCTTCCAATGGTAAGTTTTCCAAGATAGTTTATTTGCTACACTGTTTGGTGTATATTATTGAAAGCTTCATACTGGTTTTGTATATGTCTTTTTTGCTTTGTAAACTAAGTGCACATCAGTAAAAACCATTGAGTTAAAAAAAAAAATAAATTTAAGGAAGGAAACAACTACAAGAAAAAGCATGCCTTTGTACTGAAATTAAAAGATAATTTCATGCTAAGGAGGAGTTCTGTATTTCTACAGGCAATAAAGGATTTTTTTTTTTGGTTGTCACCTTATGAGAAGCTGTGTGTATATGTTAGTGTTTGGACTGGGAGTTGCCAGAGTGCCCAAAGTAGGAACTCTGAGATGTGGTGGCATGCTGAGTGATTCAGCTTTGTATGGTTATGTGTATCCTCTATTGCAGCAAAAGAAAATGTATATATTTTTCAGCTGTTCCCCTAGTCAAGCAAGTGTTGCAATTGTTCTTTCAATTCAGTCTCAGAAGCACAAGCCCTTACTTAAGCTTGTCTCTCTTTGCCTTTGTCTAGATTGCCCAATAGTGCTTTTCAGGTGAGGTGATGCCATGTGCTGTGGAAGTCCTGTAAAGCTGAGGAGGGAAGTCTGGTGTTCCTGCTTTGAGGACTATTGCTGGCTGAATCTGTGAAAGAGAGAAAATTGCAATGGTGAGAATGTGGAGGAGGAGTGAGGGGGACTGGTTGACTCTGAGTCTTAACCCAGTGTGACTTCTCCAACTACAAATTATGGGCTTGATCAGTGCTTTCTTTTTGACTCTTCTGAGATGATGTGTGGAAGATAAGTACAGGCAGAAATAAAATTGTAGCCCTTCTTAGCAAGGTGTGTTGGGAGTAGAAAATCTCTTGGACAAAATAATGATGTGTATTTGGTTTGGAAGGAAACAGTTTGGGAGAGGTAATTGAATAGTCTTAAAACAGAAACGGTTATGAGACAATAATTCTTTTCAACATTCCTGAGTGTTGAACAAGAATAAGTGTACTTGATTTTTAACAAGGTTGATTTTATTTATTTTTTCTTAGTGCAGATGTAAACTTTCTAACCATGGAAATAGGCTGCTGAGAGTGATTGTGTAACCTTGCAATTAGAGGTGTTAAATAACAGGATGGAAAACACCTGCTTAAAAACCATCCAAACATACCTGAATCTGTCTCAGAGCTGAGGGATGGACTCTCCCACCTTTTGTGATCCTTTCCAGCTTTATGTTTCTGTGGCTCTTGCAAATGGCTTCTTCTTTTGTACCAGAAGAGAACAGAAGTTTCAGTGGTGACTGGTTTCAGCAGGACTTGTGTTTGTTAACATAGTCTTTCAATACTGAAAGAATACGCAAACCTAGCATGAACTTTTATGGAAAGATACTACTTTTGTTTGGGTTAAACACTGCCAGACTTTCTGGGGTAGAATGGATTTCGGGAAGAAAAAGAGACTGTTTTTTCTTAATATTACTTAATAGCTAACACTTGTGGATGACTGCAGACGGAAGGAGAGAGAGAGTGAGTTCAAAGTACCTTTTTTTTTTCTTCCCTATTCTTGAAAATACAAATGGGAGAGTTCAAGGCTCTTAATCCTATAAATTGTTTGTGCATTTCTGCCTTTTTCTCTTGTTTGAGGTAAAGGTTGGCAAGTCACTATTCTCCATGTAAAGAAAATCTGGATTGCTTTTTTTGTAGTTTATTATCCTGCTCACAGATCTTATAAGCCCAATGGCAAGGGGACTTTCACTTGTCTCATATGGTCTCTTACCCTTTAACAGAGTGCCATGGTAAGAGGATATGTTGCTCAGCTGAGTTACCAGAAAGTGGAAAAGGTGATTAAAAATAGGGAAAAGCAGGGCGGTGCATGTTGTAGATTTTTTCAGGTATTCTTATATGTAAAATAAAGTAGAAAAATACTTCTTTAAGTCCATAACAACAGTTCTGGAAGCTTTGTTCACCAATTTAAAATGCAGATGCAGAGGATTTCTAAACCAACAGTGTAGTGCATGTAAAAAAGAGAAGTTGGGGTCCAGTCTGCTTTTGAAAATCATTTTGCTAAGATTATGCTTGCTTGGTGGTCTTTTGTGGTTTTTTGTTTGGTGGTTGTTTTTTTTTTTGGGGGGGGGGGGGGGGCTTTTTGGGGTTTTTTGTTTGTTTGTTTGGCTGTGTTTTTTTTTACCTGTAAAAATAGAGTTCAAGCTTCAGGCCAAATGAATTGAGAACTTGTGTATCATATCTTGATCATTGTTATTTGTAAATCAATTTAGTATTTTGAGGATTCAGAAGGTGATTAATGTTAAATCTTGGGGATGTTGGTTGGTTCTGTAAACTTGTATATGTGTCTATGTATTAAAAACATTTATTAAAATAAAATTAGGAGTGCTAAGGAACATATACACTGCCCAGACTTAACCTTCATTTCCCCCTTAAAAAATACAGAACTTCATTAGATGGAAAGGGTTTTTCTGTTGTTTGTTTTTCCTCTGATACATCTGTTATAGACAAAAAGGAAAAAATATGCCTTCCATGACCAGAACCTAGGAAGGACAACATAGAAGCTGCTTGCAGCAAGGTATTCATATGAGATGGGTGAGAAATCCACAGTGCTAGAGTAGGGAAGCACTCAAGTATCTTGCCTGTGAAATGTGCAGAGTTTCCATTACTGGAGATGTGGGTAGGGGATTTGTGTGAGTGTTTTTTGTTTTGTGCTAATGATACATCAAGACTTATATAATAGTTCTATTTAATTTTGTGTTGATACAGAAAAAACAGACCTAAAGTCTTCATGCGTTCTCTGGTTTTATTATTTTATTCCATGACTGCAATCTTGCTCTAATGCAGTATGTTAAGTTATGGGAGGAAAAAGACACAAAGATGAACCAAAGGGGTTTTATTCAAGTTGAGGAACTCTGTCTTCTCAATGTAACTTTGTCTGAGGCTTTTCTATAGCCACAAAATATAAGGTATAAATTTTATAACAAAATATCATTAATGCTGGGAAAAGTTTCATCCAAAGTCTACTGACCATGACAAATGAAACAAACAAACAAAACACAGTCCCTGTGTTTGCTCTTGTTTGTAGAGAAAGCCTGTCATGTTTTGACCTCATTCCCATCTCTCCACCCAAACACCTGGCAAAAGGCAGCTAATGCCCTTGGAACAGCGTTGTGAAGAGGGATCAGCATCTCAACAGACTGTGCTCCACCAGTACGATATGAACATGATTTTAAATAGTTTTATGACTCTATTTATCTGCAGCCCAACTGTGACATAATTAGGGATGGTATGTGTGGCAGTAATTTATGCTTCCAGTTTTACTTCATCCTTGACCCAGCATTCTTCTTCCTTGCCTGTTTGTGTGGTTGGGAGTCACAGTGCACACATATGTATAAAGGATGCTGTTCCCAAACTTTCTCTGTACATAAGAGACAGACTGCCTGGGGGTGTTGCCTTACCTTTGTTCGGACAAGGTTGTATCAATGATTCCTGTATCATTTCTCTCCATTTTAACACTGCCATCTCCATAGATTTTTTTTCCCCATACCTGTATCAGCTGGTCTTTTGTACAGCAAATAATTCACCCTTCAGAGTTTGTTGCTTCTTCCTTATCCTTATGCATGTTTAGCTGTGATAGGGAGCACTGTTACATCTGTACATGTTAATCTGCTTGTCCTGAGCCATGCCCCTGGGTGGCCTTGTCATATACAATGAATGTCAGTCTTCCTTGTGGTTAGTGTCTGGGTTTAAATAATTGTATTTTACTTTTTGTAGGCATATCTTTTCAGCAGACCATGGAAAGTCAAGTGGACATTATCATTAGTTTGGCCCTAGTCCTGGGGCAAATTGAGTGCTTGACTGTTTATTGAAAAATCCCCTTCCTTTAGGTAAAGAGAGAAATTACATTTTTTTTTTACTATCAGAAAATGTTCAAGAAGCTTCTTGCATATTGCAGAGGTGAAAAAAATAAAGCACTTTGCTAGTTCATATTTACAATATATTAATTTAGCTTGGATAAAAATTACCCAGACTTTTTTGCTTTACAAGTGATTGAAAATCTTGGAGGATTTCTCATAACCCCTCCATTTCAAGGAGGAGGGACATAAAAGAGAACAGGTGTTTTTCATAATGTTTGGTTATATCCATGCTTTCTTTGTGTTGAAAGGTGAAGAGTGTAAATGCAAGGTAAAGCACTATTTATAAAACTTAGATTTTTCCATGAATGAAGAGTTATGAATTTGACTTAAGCAACAGGTGAGGGTTCAACAAATTGTCATTTTATTGACACCAGTTTACACATCTTTACCTGTGTAATTTATCCTGTGTCTTGCAGATTGTGGAATTGCTCATAGAAAACATTCTCCCTAGATTTGAGTAGAAGACTCTTACTTCCTTACAAAGCAAATAATTTGGAGATCCAGTGAGGTTTTAGAGTTTTTATATATTTCTTGGTTTTCCTTAGTTGAATTCATTGAAGTCTCAGGAATGTTGTGTGGGTAGTTGTTTGTCCTAGAAACCATCATGCTTGTTAAATATATGGAATTAAAAAAAATCAAGGTTGTGCTGAAATGAATGTAGTTAACATTCAGAAAGAGAGATTCCTTAATTAACTTAATAAAATTACTAATGGAAGCATTTTAACTGCTAAATTTAATTTACTTGTCAAGATATCGGGCTACAAAGAAGAGGGAAAGTAGGAACTCTGCTTTCCATTATGATGGGCTCTATTATAGAATAAATTTGCTTAAAATGAAATATATCGCAAAAAGCCATCAATGACATCTTAATTTGAAACAGCCAGTTGAAAAGTAATTAGACTGTGAAGCAATCAGTTCTAGTAAATCAGTGTTTCCCTTTACATAAACATACATTTTTACTATTTATAAACAGGAAAGACTTCTAGATACTCAAGTAGCAAAGACTTTGATTGTGTTTCTACTGTATGTGTTTTCTGTTTTACAAAACTGTCAAAACAAAAAGAATTGGGGCTTGATTTGGAGGTGATCCAGCAAAATCCTTAAGCAGAGGTTTCATTTTAAACATTCTCTTAAAGAACATTTCTCTGTGGGGCCTTCTCTTTCCTTGACAGACGTTTCTATTATGCCTAACACTTGGAAGGGGATCACAGACCTGTTAGGCATGGGATCTTGTTGCACTATCTTCACCGTGTTATGTGGGAAGTCAGCCCTCGGCTGTGTTCCTGAGACACCTCGGTAATGTGACTCGGTTTTACAACAGATTTTCTTTCAAAATTGGCCTGAACCGACTCCTATTAAATGAAAATATGAGGACCCCAGGGAAAACTTCACCTTAAAGATTCAAGTGTTACTAAAACCTTACTGTATTTGCCACTTTAAGACCTTGCCTGTAGATGGATCTGCACTTGAGTTCGGATGTTGAAGAGTTCAGCATTAAATTAATTTCCATAGGAGCTGGGCACCTAATCCTCATAGACCTTTGAAAATCATTGCCCTGTAATACAACACCAAATGCAGACAAATACCTATAGTGTCAGTGTTGCTATAGCCTCAGTTAAAATTGCTTCTTGGTTGTTAAAATCCCTCCTTAGTTGCCTCTGTCATGCTCCTGTCCACACCAAGCCATTGCACTATGGTGCAACGCTGCCCTCTTTAAGGAGTTCTGCTTTTTAGAATTCTCTTAAGTTACTTGAAGTATCTTAAACTTTTTGTATTGACTTCTAATAAATTCTAACATTCCAGTTACTGGATGGTTTTATGTGGAAAGGCAGGTCAGAACACCTGTCAGTAGCTGAAGAAATTGTTTTGTAGGATCTGATAAATACCAGGAACTTCACTCCCAAAAAGGAGCTTTGTGAATGTAAACACAGAGCAGGATCGTTGGTTGTTTTTTTTATCTTTCTGAAGGCTGATGTTGGTATGATTGGGGGGAAGGAGGAACTCAGCTTCTGAGTTTTGATTCCTCAGTATCATAGAAATGTTGGAGACAGAGTGGGAAATTCACATGCTGTAATTTTTCCTAAGAAATTGCTCACTTTTATATTCTGAAACCATACCTGAACAATAGACACATTAAGTGAAAATTAAAATTGAACAAAAGAAATTGCTTCTTACATGACCCAGGAGTTGTGATACAAATCAGATCCATGTTGGTTTGAACTATTATGCTGATTTTCTGGTAGTCAAGTCTTTACAAGATTGGCAGATGTACTGTGGCTGTGGTCAAGGTGCCAGCTAGAGCTCCAGGCTGAGGCAGGAGCACAGCTGCTTCCACATGGATTAGTTGTTGAAGCAAGGGTCTGTAAATGTTAGAAATCCTTGTTTCAGCCAAACCTGTGGGATGCACTGCCAAGTGAATTATATCAGCATTAAGAGTTATTAAAGATTATGCTGAGAAGGAATACCCAAAGAAGTAGAGTAATGCAGACAGCTTGCTGAAAAGGGAGGCTTGTAGTGAAAACTTAATTAATCAAAGTCCTTTTAGCTTTTAGTTTCTTTCTTTCTGCGAGGTACTACTTGAATTGAGAGTTTTAGTATTTATGTTTTTTCAAATGTTAAGTGTCACTTAGCTCTGAAACTACACTGTCATCTTTGGGCTTTCCCATTTAGGCAAAATACAGCCCCTTGTCACATATAGATCTGTTTGTATTTGGAATTGAATTTTACTGAATGTAGAACCTCTGCTGTCCCTGCCCTTCACTGAGACAGTATTGGCAGAAGAAATGCCAGTAGCAGGAATCACTGTGATGCTTAGGCAGGCAGCCTAGGGCTGCAGTGTACGTGGTTTCATGTGATGTGACTGTGGATCTTGGGTACAACAAAATATAGAAGCTCTTTATGCCCAAACTTATTCAGAGTATACAATTGTAAAGAAAAATGTTCATAGTTGGAATGCAAGGCTCTTGGGAACATGCTTTTAGTAAATACACTGTTTATAAAGCAGCATCTTTGCAAGCAGCAAGTTTATTATTCTAATTTCATCTGTCTTTAAATGAATACACTACTGTTAATTTCAAGAGTTTAAGATGTTTTTAGCTGAAGATATTAGAAAGTTAAAATACAATGTATTCTGTTAGTTGTGGTTGTAGGGATTCTTTTGAGAACTTTTATAATTTAATGCACTTTGGCTTTTATTTCACTGGGAAAAAAATTCTCATACATGTGTCGTGGTACGTATGATAGAGCTGGCTGCAGTTAGTCCTCTCATGCTGCCCTACACCCCATGGTAGTACAGTTTTCTCTTTTACATATTTTGAGCATGCATGTGTTAGTTGTGGAATCAAGGGTCACAAAAATCAAGTTATTCATTTGGTTTGAGAAAGAGAAAATTAATCTGTTTCTTTTATTAGTCCCCAGCTGAGATGCACAACTATGCACAGTAGCATCTGCAGCAGGTTTCACATGTATGGGGCAAAAGTGTTGAGTTGCTCCAACTCATCTAGTAGGAGACAATTTACTAAGTGGAGAGGATGTTTAGGCAAGCAGTTATGTCATGCATTATTATTGCCTGCTAGAGTGCTGTGCTCTTGGGATTATTTATCATGAGAAAGATCTCCATCTTTAAAAATGAATAAAGCAATTGTTTAATACAATTGCTGTTCCTGGATTATGCTCTTTTGGAGTTCTCACCTTTTTTACTTAATAAATGTGCAGCATATGTTTTTTCTTTGTCTCCATGATGCTGTTGGGAGGGTAAAAGGTAGTTCAAAGTACTTCTTTTGCCACAACTGTCTGTCATCTTGCTTCTCTTGTTCCCCTTCTGGCTTTCTTTGTCACAAAGTAACAAGCAGAAAAGAATAAACAGAAGGAAGCCAAGTTATGTTTTGATGCAAGCTCAGCATGCATCAGGACCACAACTTGGGTTTAAGATACCTTCAGTTTCCTGTTGACTTGGTGGCTTGATATTTAACATTCCCTTTTATAAATTTGTTGTTTACAGCAAGTTTGTTTCTGCTTAGCCTAATGATTGAGAGTCCACCCTGGAGAGTTCAGCCTCCAGTCTTTGAAGGTCTCATTTGAACATGTTTGCAACTGTAAGGAATGGCTTGCGGCTGTGCTATTTCACACAAAAGAGAAGAGGAAAAGCACCACCACCAAAAAAAAAATCCTCTTCTCAGTTTAGTTTGTTGTTATTCTGGATTTTTAATGGCTCTCAAAATATAGGTCAAAGATATGTGCTTATATAGTAAATAAAGGATGGGGTTTGGTTCATTTATTACTGGATGGGGATGAGACATGCTTTCTCTTACAGGTGCTGTATATTTAATATGACCCTTGTCCTTTTCCAGCACTCCTCTTCTTGCTCTTGAGCATTCTCTGCTCTCAGTGCATTTTTAAGGTCCTGTCAGCCTGTATTCATCTACCCTTCTACTACAGAAGGGCTGGGAGGCGGATCTGGGGAGCTGTAGGCCTGGCAGCCTGACATTGGTGTCTGGCAAGGTTATGGAACAGATCATCCTGAGTGCCATCAAGTGGCATGTACAAGACAACCGGGAGATCAGGCCCAACTAATATGGATTTAGGAAAGGAAGGTCTTGCCTGACCAATCTGATCTCCTTCTATGACTGGGTAACCTGCCTGGTGGATGAAGGGAAGGCTGTGGATGTGGTTTACATAAACTTGAGTAAAGCCTTTGACACAGTCTCCAGCAGTGTCCTCCTGGAAAAGCTGGTAGCCCATGGCTTGGACAGGTGCACCCTTTGCTGGGCTAAAGTCTGGCTGGATGACTGGGCCCAGAGGATGGTGGTGAATGGTGCTGCATCCAGTTGATATCTGGTTACCAGTAGCATCCCCCAGGGATCAGTACTGGACCCAGTCCTATTCAATATCTTTATTGACAACCTAGGTGAGGGGATGGAGTCTACCCTTAGTAAATTTGCAGATGACGCTAAGTTGGGGGGGAGTGTCAATCTGCTGGAGGGTAGGAAGATGCTGTAGAGGGACCTGGACAGGCTGGGTTGATGGGCCAAGGCCAAGGGCATGAGGTTCAACAAGACCAAGTGCAGGGTCCTGCACTTTGGCCACAACAACCCCAGGCAGCGCTACAGGCTGGGGGAAGAGTGGCTGGAGAGCTGCCCAGCAGGGAGGCACCTGGGAGTACTGGTTGACAACTGGTTGAACATGAGCCAGCAGTGTGCCCAGGTGGCCTGGAAGGCCAGTGGCATCCTGGCTTGTATCAGGAATAGTGTGGCCAGCAGGAACAGGGATGTAATTCTCCCCCTGTACTCAGTACTGGTGAGGCCTCCCCTCGAGTACTGTGTGCAGTTCTGGGCCCCTCACTTCAAGAAGTATACTGAGGTGCTGGAGCAGGTCCAGAGGAGAGCAACAAGGCTGGTGAAAGGACTAGAGGGCAAGTCTTATAGGGATAGGCTGAGGGAGCTGGGTTGTTTAGCCTGGAGAAGAGGAGACTCAGGGGGGACCTTATCACTCTCTTCAGCTACTTCAAGGGAGGTTGTAGTCAGGTGGGGCTGGGCTCTTCTCCCAGGCAACTAGTGAGAGGATGAGAGGGCATGGCCTGTAGCTGTGCCAGGGGAGGTTTAGGTTGGATATTAGGAAGCACTTCCTCACAGAAAGGATGATTAGACATTGGAATGGACTTCCCAGGGAAGTGGTGGAGTCACCATCCCTGGACATCTTTAAGGAAAGACTGGATGTGGCACTTAGTTCCATGGTCTAGCTGATGTAGTGGTGTTAGGTCATAGGTTGGACCTGATGATCTCAGAGGTCTTCTCCAGCCTCAGTAATTCTGTGATTCTTGTGCCTATAGTTCTCCTTTTCTGTAATCTACATTGGGGTATTTTAAACCTATATTAAAGGATGATACTTTGTCCTTCAGTTTACAGTGTCTGAACTGAACATATCCTTCACTTTATATTTACAAGGGTTGTTTTCTCAAGTTTTAAGTTTATCTCTATGATTTATACCCTGATATCTTATGTAGCTATTTATTTATTTACAGTTTGTGTTTTGCAGTATCACCAGACGTTTAACAGAGAACAACTTAGTGGAGCCCTCTGTACTTTGCATACTTTGAGTTGCCATAATGATCTCTTGCTGAGTAACTTATTTGAGAAGTCAAAGTGTGAAAAATACATTGACAATCTGTATTATTAATGTATAATATCAGTGATGCAGTAATCAAGGCATATTATTTCAAGCACGTTACAACAATTCAGAAAGCGTGTCATTTAGTGTTGATTTTGTTGTTGTTGTCATTTTCCTTCCCACCTACACCCATTCTTTCATTTTCTTTAGCATAGGAAAGCATGGGTTATGGATATCATTAATTTGGATGTAATGGAAGAACAGGCCAAGGGTAAGCAGTTGTAAGCCAACTTTTAAATGTAAATTATATCATGGTACATGATCTTCATGGTATAAATCTCATAGCACTTAATAGGATTGGGACACTAAAAAATTGTGCTGAACACATTCTGTGTTGGTTAGTCTCATTTCCCATTCATCTGGATGCAAATATCCTTTTTACTGGAGTTGGTTCCCCAGAACCTCAGGTTAATGAGGAAAAAATAACCAGAGAACCATAGTCCTTGGTGCTGCTGTTTTAATTTTTTCAGGGTGTACTAAGTTGGTAGGCAACAAAATCCAAACTGGACATATATCTGTCCCAGGGTTATCACTAACAGGGTTTTCTAGGAAGGCCTGACTTTCACGAGGGAATAAATCTGCAGGGTGTCTCTCCTTGTGTGCAGAATCATATCCTTGCCTTTTGAATGTAATTTAAGAATTTTTTTTTCCTCCAACCAGTATGAATACTTAAAGCTTTGTAATCTATCCACAGAATTATATAAACAGATTTTGAAATTGAATTCATGTTGAAATTTTAAAACTAAATATAGTTATCATATGTGGTTCGCTTTCCAGCACATTGCTAGCGTATTACATCATTGGCTGATGATCTTACCTTTGCTGTCTAGAAAAGGAACATGAAATTAAAAAGGGAAATGAGGTTCCACAGGAAGCAAAACTAGGAAAAAATTGACTTACTAAGCTGCACATATGCAACATCTCAGTTTCAGCTGCCTCCCAGTGTGGCAGGTTCCACAGTCAATACACAATAGGGCCCATTGACAACCAGTTGGAGCAGCTATTTGGGGGACAAGGCACTACCCTGTTAGAGTGAGTGTGGCAGCAAATGCAGACCCTAACAAAGTCTGTAAGGCACGCAGATGCTTGTCAACCACTTTTTTTTAAGCACTTGGTGTTACTAAGAAACAGAAAAGGATTTTATGCTTTTCCCACTATTTTGCATGTTGTTCTTAATGTATTAAGTAGTTCTCAGAGCAGCCAGCTTTATGTATCTGTGGTACCCAGGACAACACTGACAATAATGGCAATAATACTTATCACTTAAATGACATTTTACAAATGCAAAGTGTTGTGCAACAAACATTAATTAGTTCTCACAAGAGTCTTGCTGTGAAGTAGGTAAGTGTTGTTATTCTCCAATTACACATGGGGAATCTAACGCGAAGAGGTAAATCATTCAGGGAGTCAGAAGCACTTAGGCAAGAATTGAAGCTGGGGAGTTTCTGCTTCCCACCTTGTTTTGCAGAATGTACTGCTTGCACTGTAGTTAGCTAAAAATGTGCTCCTCGATTCATAAAAACTAACTTAGCACATGGGTTCTGCCATGGTTGCACCTTCATGTGGGGCTTACAGGGCTGCCTCTCACAGTGATTCACAGAAGAGTTGCTCATTAGACTCACTCACAAACCCTAAAGTTTTATTATACAGCATACTTTGGTATTGTTCTACCATGCATGTGTCCAGAGGCCTGTCTGCAGATAGCAATGGAAAGAAGAGCAAAATGCAGGAATCTTTCCTACCTGTCCATCTAAATGTTAAAGCAGACACTCCTAGAGCCCTGTTTTGATCACTGCATGTGTATCAAATGGATTGTTGGAATACACAACTGCTTCATAGTACCTCAACTTCTCAGCTGCTTAGCTTGTAAGCTTCTTGGAGAAGTCTCTATGACTTTTTTCGAAAAGAAGTTTCTGTGCCAGAACAGCAATGGTGACTGGGGCCCCTGAGTATAGTAACAGCTACTGCTGGGTTCCAGAAACAGCTTGAAGCCACAGAGAGCCTGGACTCCAGCATGCGGTAGGCTCTCAATCCATTTGTATAATGAGCTCCCCACCATGGAAATCTTGCAGTCTATAATATAATAATGTTTAATAAGCCATTTCTAACGGTCTTTCATTGCTGTTGTATCTTAAAATAGTTTTTATTGATCAGCAGAGTGCCCTCATGTAGTAACTCTGAATCTTCTTGGGTACAGTAAATGCCCCTGATGTTTTTCAGTGACCCTGTAGATAAGCATGTAACAGTTCAAGTTTTGTCCTTTCTGCAGGAAAATGTATTTCTGAGCAAGACAGATACACGTCTGAAATCCAGAGCCTGATAGAGAAATGAAATTGTGATCATGCAGAAGAGCAGGGCTGCAAACCTCACTGTCCTGTGATCAGCTGCATGGGCTGTGCAGTGCTAAATTCAGATGCCTTTGCAATTAATACTGAAAGATGCTATATCCAATGTATTAAATGGGAGGAATAAGTCAAATGCTTTCCCAGCATAGACAGAACTAATGTGCCTAGTTTGTAGCTGCACTGTACTTCTCAAGCAAAGAGTCTTTCAGGAAATATTTTCCTCATCCAATGCCCTCTTGCTTTCCCACATCAAGTCTTGGCCACGCACATTTTGCTGGTTGTGTTTGAATATGCACTCACAGTTCTACAGTGACAACCATGTATTGCAAATAACTTTTCCAAGACCCTGGCCATATCTGCATTTAAGATATCCTGGGTCAGAGCAGCAGAGCTAAACAGACTTCTACTGCCTGAAATGTACCTCCAGCTGTCCCAAGTTCTGTGCAACTGCTCAGTTTTTTGTGCAGCAGGTATTGTCAGCTCCTTTAAGTGCTATTTTTTGTTTCTCTGCCATGTGCAGATGTTCTTAAACTTCGATAGCTTGAAAATTATATAGGAAACTAATTTTCTTAAAATTTCATACTTTTTCATTCTCTATCCCTTCTTAGTGGACTATTTTTGTGAAGCCAGGAGAGGAAACTCAGGACTTTAGACAGGTTTCTTGAAAACAGTGGCTATTAGAAACAATTTTAGAGACAAGGTAGTTAATTAAAGCCATGTCTGTCTATGTATATACATGAACAGTAGGAGTTTTCCCACTGGATCAAGATAATTTAAAGGTATTTTTTTAACTGCACAAGCGGTTTCTCCTTTTTGATACATTCCATGCTAGAACATTTTTAAGGTACTACCCACCTCAAGGGCAGTTGCAGACATATTTGTATAAGTAGCCAAAAGATGATCAATGAACAGTATTAAATAAAATCTCTGAAGAAGTCACTTGTGTGTGTAAGAAGTCAGTAATTGCAATGTACCATATTGTTTTGCAATTGTTGGGCTCACAGTATTGTAATTATGAATGTGCTTTTGCTGTCCACATCATAGTTATTTGATAAAGGAGAGGGAGGAAACTCAACACAAGCACAATATTAAAAAAAAAACAAAACAAAAAAAACAAGAAACAAAACAAACCCAAAAACTTAAGGAGAATCTCTGTTCTAAATCTACTTCAGTGACTAGAAACTGTAGCACACATGACAAATAAAAATGTCTTTTTTTGAGACCTCTACACCCTCAAATCATTACTCACAATTTATTTGCTTTTCTTACTGTAAATCGGATGGCATTTCATTTCCTTTTCATTTTTTTCAGAGGGGCCATAGGAAAAAAGGTGAACAATTTTGGTGCTTTGCCTTTACCTTATTCTTCATTTTACAGTGTGCTGTAACACATGCAAATATGTGGAGGTGTATAAAGAAAATATTAATGTAATTCATAACCTTTCATCAACCCAACTTTTGCTTTTCCTTTTTCAGTTGCATTCACACATCATCCTCTTCTCCCACCTTCTCTTCCTGTGTCCCCATTATTCTCTTTATTTAAGTTTCTGCTTCTCATTCTCTTCACCGCTGTTTTTTTTCCCTTTCCCTTTCCACAGTCCTATATTCCTAGAGTCCTAAAGACTGACACACTAATCCAATGTGCCATTGTGTTCCTTGATTTTTATGAATATCTTAATTTTGTGCTCTGAGTGCAGGTGGTGTTTTCTGATGAGGTGAAGAATTGCTGTAGGAAAATATAGTTAGCAGTGATTAATATCCAGTGAAAAATAAAATGGGAGGGAGTTGAAAAATGCAAATGAGAGGGATCACAAAACCAGGGAATGAAGTGGTCCATTGATTTTAGTGTATTTGTTTCAGAAATTCAGGTTTTAAATCCCATTTCAGGTTGTAGGTAAAGGTGGATTTGATCCCATTCTAGTCCTGTTAGTCCCTGTCTTATATGGCCATGCCACAGCCAGGCATGGGCAATGATTAAAAATGGAGAATTTGCAAGATTTCCAGGAACAGAAGAACGTGGCAGTTAGAGGCTGGCATGTAGAGATGCATCTTCTACCAAATCCAGTGAAGTCTCATCTCACTGAATTGCGTGGGAGTTCTAACTGCGTTCCTCTCATCTCGCTTGTGACTTTAGATCCCAGCTTCTATGGGCCCTGCATTTCCCTCCTGATGTTTTACAATATTTAACTAAAATCAGGTACATTTTGCTCTTGTATTAAGCAGAACAAAGGATGCACAGCAATAAGATTTACAGAGAATTCAATAGAATGTTTATCTGTGGTAGACATGAGACAGACACCATTGCACATTGTGCCAGTCATTGGTTACATCTCTTTGTACAGAATTTGAAACGGAGAAGCAACTTGGATCAGTCAAACTTCAGAATTTCTCCAGTCGCTTCAAAATAGGAACAAACCAAATGTGGAGAAAACATAGTAATAATAACCCAACCCCCTGTTACTCACCCTGGTCATCTCAATAAGAATTTAAGTTGAATTTTGGAGGGATAGCAAGGCCAAAACTCATCATGAAAGAACATCAGTCCTTCCAAAGACAAAAAAGCTGCAGATTGATTGCATTGTTTTCTTTTGTTGCATCAAGAAGTTTCTAAAAATCCCCTTTCCTTGGCTCTACAGTGTCATGTTTTAAAATATTCAGGTTGGTTTTGTTGTTCATTACATAAAAAATTAATGATCTTGGAAGTATTACCATGTTTCTTTTCAAGAAACTATTTTCTACGTTTTAATTAAAAGTTATAATTCACCATCTTTTGACCAAGTTATCTTAAATCTTAATCTTATTGGTAATGGGTACTGGGCCAGATTTGGAGAGAAATACAATCCTTACTTAATGCAAACAGTAAAAATATCAGCATTTCTAGAGATATGGTTCAGTTCAATTCATGTGCTGTACTAACTCTGCCTTTTAATTAGAAATATTCTCCTACTTATGCAAGAATACTGCAGAAAAAAGGGCATTGTCTTCCTCATTATGTATTCTGTGCAAATCACAAATGGACAAAACCAGGCATAATATGATGACTGTTTTGTTATTAAAGCACTTTAATAAGGTTAATGCGTCCATATGAATAGTTTTCAAAATAAGTTTCTGTAGTTTTGAAGGTATTCTCTGGTCTAGTATAGTAATAAAGAATTTCCCTGTGGGGAAATAGTCAACCTTTTAATTTTGGCATGCAGAATTCTCCTTTATTTTCTGTGTATAAAAAGCCAAGCAAATGTACATTTCAAGAAGCTTTACAAAAGTAATTCTCCTGGTTAAAAGCTGTCTTATTGTGCTGTATCTGAGGAAAAACTGAAAAACTACTGACTGTATATGCAAAGCAATGAGTGAAAAAAAAAAGTGTAAAGGACAATTTATGCTTTGTTAAAATGTAGACCTGAACTATTTTTTTTTTCTGCTATGACTTTACATAAAGGAGATCTGAAGCTGCACTGCAAGTTGTAAGGCATCTAGAAGAAAAGAAGGAAAATCTTACTGACTCCATGCAAAACTGCAGCAAGTAGGGCCTTATCTATATGCATTACTTAGATTTCAAATTATTTTTAGCATGGCTTTTATTGTACTCATTGTTACATACATAAATCTTTAAAGTAATACGTTTTGTAAGAAATGGTCATAAAAATTTACAGCCAGTAACTTTTCCCCTGTCCCTTACAATGATATTCTACTAAAACCATTAAATGGTTCTCATTAATGCCCTTTAAATGATTGTGTAATGACCCACAATCGCTTGTAAGTGAACAACCATTAAAGAATTACCAGTTCTTAGCATGCTTTTAAGTACAGTTTAAATACATGGGAGGTAACATATAATATATTAGGAAAAGTATTACATTTGCAATGGTAAAAACAAAATTGCTACAAAAGAAGTAGGTAGGAAGCCTGCCCTGCATTGGCCAAAGCCCTCTGAGAGCACAGGGTAGTTACAGCATTTCTCATTGCATGATGCAGTTTTTGTAGGAATGCATCTGTATTGTTTTGTAGAATAATTTGGATTTCTGAGCCTGATACTGAAATTATTTGTAAGGGCTCAGATGACAGCAAAAGTATGTTTTCCATACAAATATGCTGAAATCCCAATCCTAGGCATACCTGCTGTTACCTGCTATTGGAAGGTGCGACCCACCTGATATTTTCAAAGGGCAAATTTGCTCTAAGCCTAAAGACAAAAATAGAAGTAATCTCAGTGTTTTTCAAATCTGAGAAAGGGACATCCCCAAGCCCAGCTGACCTTGAAAAAGTCCCAACAATGAACATATCCAGATGCAAAGAAAGACTGGGAAAAAAAAAAAAACAAACATTTTTAATGAAGAGCATTAATTTAATGGGGAGTCATAGGCAAACACCAAGTTCTTTGACCCATTGGTGGGATCTTGGTTATGGTCGTCATGGTGTCAGGATGAAAGGGTTGAAAGATGCAGTTTGAAAACGTGGTATTCTCTGTAGTTATAGCATAGGCCAAAAGTTCAGTTGCCTTTCACATTTTGTATGTGGCAGTTGAGGTTTGTAGACACGTGTAGAAAGTTCCCACCTGACATAGGTACCGGTTTCAACAGCTGGTTGGATGCAAAGCAATATTTGGCAATATTTTGTGGCTGTCCCATCCATCAAGTTTTCTTCCTGAACTCCAGTTCTTGTACTGTGGAGGTAGAACATGTGGAGATACACCTAATGATACTAACACATTTTCTCCTTGCTAATTTGATGCTATTATTTCTACAATAATGATACTCTTTGTTCAGCCTCGTAACCTTAAAATTGTATCAGACAAAAGTGAATTTCTGCTTCTACAGAGCAAGATTATGAGGAAGTGAAACCCTCATTACTCCATGTTTCAGTAGTTTTAGGTCCTTTGTAAATCAGCCTTTATCTGAAGCATTCTGTACTGGTAGCTTTTGTAACCCAAGTGCTTTGCTTCTGGGCAAATGGACAAATTTTATTTTAGTTTTGCAGTGACGAGAGTCATACAACATCAAAAAGTAAGCATGGTTGTTTTTTTTCTTCTTTTAATATCTGAAAGTTCAATCAACTGTTTTCTTCAAATGCAATTGATTTCATTCTGGCTCACTTGGTCCACTAGGGATTTGTATCTAGAGCTCCAGCATCCTGGTGTTCAAATCACCAGGATACAAGTTGGTTGGTTGTTTTTTTTCAAGTAGTGCTCTCTCTTTCAGTCCTTGTGAGAAATTCACTGAAACCACTGTGTGAAATATTTCAGTTCCATGAAATTTCATCTAATCAAAATGTTCTAGCTGGTTATGCCCTCTGCTGAGTGTATCTGACCACTAGTTTCCAAGGCAGCAAGCAGCCTAAGATCACATTAGACTTCAGAGAATGCTTGGATACATAAATTTCAGTAGCAGCAACAAATGCTTTCTGTCATGTTATGTTTGCTAAGAACTGGATCCCTTCTTTTTCTTACTGCTGTAATCTACATATTTGTCATCTCTTCATGTGCATAACTGTACCAGATATAGTTGCCATACCAGAAAGATAGGAAATAAAAAAGATGCCTTCTTAACATATGAGATCATAATGTTGGTTTTATGCATACTTTTTGAGTTGGTTGTTGTTTTTTTAACTTTCCAAACTGAACTACTGTCACTGGTCCTTATCTGCATCCTCATCCTAACAGATTGCAATCCAGGTATACTGCAGTCATATATTTAACCCATCTGTCAGTACAGCTGACTTAGATATTTTTAGAACATCAATCACCATGGTAGCTGGGTCTAATATCTTATCTCTGCATCCTGCATCAGAGCAGCTAGTTTGTATACTGCTCAATAGGTCCCGGGTAAGATACTGAGATGAAGATATCTCAAGTTTTCAGAGAGAAAAATTCTGTGCAACAAACTTCTCATCAAAGCCCAGACTGGACCACAAAACAGTCTAGAATGAAGAATATGCCAGTAAACCTATACATTCATATCCTTGTATGGACAAGGGTATATGGGTCTGGAAAGATTTTCAGGGTCTCCAACTTTGGGGAATGAGCAAATCACCCACTATGCCTGAGGGGTCCAAGCGTGGGGAAGGAATTTTCAACATAGCTGAGAGAGAATAAAGTATGTTTAAAATAAGCCATGGGAAAGAAGATAGGTGGAGAATGGTGCGAGAGACCACTGGATGCTGTTCCTGAAACAGCAGAAGCATGGATGTCTCAATCTTTAAATATATACATTTCTCAATGTTTCATGCTCAGGGCTACAAGAAGGAGTGGTGTCAGCTTTGGTGCTACTTTGCAGAGGTATTTGGGTGCTTAAAGATAATCCTGCAAGGCTTTTCTGGGGTAATTAGGTACTTCTGACACAAGTATATGAATACACATGAAAACTCTATCTTGTTAAGGTGCACAATACTTTTGTAAGTCTGGCACCTGAATTAAGTCTAGGTAGCATAATGCATTTCTGTGCAGAGATACCGGAACTCCTTCTGAACCAACTAACCTTGCTGTCAGATGGAGCACTTAGGCTGAGGTGTACTGTGATCCCAGGACTAGACTGTACTTGGCACTCAGGGTTGCTTCTTCAGAGCTCTTCTTAGATATCTTGGCATGCCACTGAATAGTATTCTGTAGATGAACCTCTGTGGCTCTTTTGAAGTAATGGTGCTCAGTGTTTCTGATATAACCTGTTACTCAGGTTGCAAAAAAGAAAAGGGAAGGCTAAAAAGGAGAAAAAAAAAAAAAAAGCTTTCATAATAATCTAGATACCTGGTTTTGGTGGGCATACTGATGCTCTAATATATATATATACACACATTATATATTATCAGACAACAGTAAATTGGTACCCAAAGGCAGAAAATGTTATTTGTTTAAGTGTGTCTGTGATGAACACAGTTCTAGTATTTCAAAAGTCTATGTACTGCATATTGAAAATAGGCTTTTTGCCAAATGGGAATTGAAACACACATACGTATTACACTATTTGCCTTAGAAGAAATTAATTTTCAGCCAGAAGCAGATAGGATTATTTAATATTTATCTTTGGCTGCAGGAAGATGAATCTATTATTTTATACATTTATTTTGTTGTTTTACATGTAGTATTCATCCAGATTTTCCTATAGGAGGTGCTGATGTGCTCTTGTCTATAGTACATCAAGGTTAAAGAGTCTCCAGGTGTTAAATTTCTGTAGCCAGTGTGCTGCCTGGTGGTCACTAGCCCAGACCATTATTTTCCTCATGATCAAAGTTTATCACAAGAATGAGCATGTGCACTTTCCCAACAAGTCCAGGGGAACTGTGAAGGGAAGTGAGTCTTTCCCCCAGTTCCTTTCAAAGTTAATAATTTTGGGAAGTTTAAACATCTACAGCATTAAACTTAAGTAAAGAAAATGGAACAACGTTGTATGTCAAAGTTGAATGATTTAGTGGTAGTGAAAGAATGGACTGGAGTGTATAAAGTGACAGTGTCACCAAGTACTGTGGAGATGGGAACTGTTAAATATCAATGGAGCATTACTCTGCACTGTCAGCAAACTTCAGTATGGCCGTAGTGAGAGATGCTAAAATGTCATTTCATGGACCACATTATGTGCTGCTTACAATGAATATTTCGTCCATGGTTTATTACATTTTTGATAAATTGTAACCTCCCAGATGAAAATTTGGTTAGCTTGTCTCTAGTGTCACTTAAAGATCTTTAAAGAACTGATTTTGCCCCAAAGAATAATGTAGTGGCGGCCTGTAGCCATGTGGTACTAATTTAAATTACTGTAGCAATGGCAAGTCTCTTTCCTAAAATTAATAAATGCAATTTATAAGAAATGTTAAGTAACAACTAACTTAATACTTTGTGATGTCAGGGAGACTCTTGAATTTAGTGGCATGATGCTTACCCAGACAAGAGGAAGTGTGTTCAATTTGGTGTCATGTGGCTCTGCACAGTGGTGGTGGAGGGGGTGAGGGAGGGACTTGTGTGCTCTTGGAGTTTGTCTTCTGTTCTCAGGATCATGTGATTTAGAATACAGTGTTTGTGTTTCAAACCCCAAGGATTAACTTCATCCAACTTTTTGTATATTCCTCCAGCATAAAAGCTTTTAGATTTTTCCCCAGGTCGCAGTGTGATTCCCAGTTGGTCTGCCTCAGTTCTCCACCCAGCATGAACAGCAGCATAACAAGCACTTACCTGTACTGAACTGTATCAGTTCAGTAACTGAAATTTTAAAAAAGATTGTGTGATTATTTTTTTTTTAGCTTTTTTTAAAAAAATAAAATTGAGATTCTGCAGGTCCTCTCTTCAGGAAGTTGCAGAAACTATATTATTTCATTAATATTATCTTCCAGGTGGATTCCACAGGGCCAAGACCTGTGCATTGGAGAATTCTGCTTTTCAGTTGTCTGAACCATAACCTGAAAGTTATCTTCTGTCACTGCCATTTTTCCAAGGGAAAACAGGATGCTGATTCCTGGTAGACTTGCTCTGAGGCAAGTTGCAAACATGAATTATGCCTCCAGTTTGTCTTGCATATTTCTGGTGACTCAGATGCAAAAACCCTTTGAAGCTAGTGGGTACTTTTACCTTTCACTGTGTTAACCTGGTCATGTGGAGTTGCATAAAAAGAGCCAAGTTGCCAGAGTGATGTTAGGATTAGTAAAGTGCATCCGATTTTAATGTGCTCAACATATATGGGTCATGCTTTCCATGACACGTTGAGAAGGTAATAAAGAAAGTGAGAAGGAAAAGCAGAAAACTTGTGAGTCAGAGGATTGTTCCATCGTTGTTTTTTTTTTACTACCCCACTAGTTTTTCAGTCTAAATGGAATATAAGGAGAGTTAGAAATACCAATGAAAAAAACATCAAATATTTAAGGTGGCAGGATTTAATAATATAAATCTTCAGCATGACTTGCAGGGTCACATGGTGTGTACTGTTATCCATTCAAAATAAAACTAATAGTCATAGCACTGGTAATGCATTGAAATACACCACTCTTTGGCAATTTAGTAATTTTGTTGATACTGACATATTTAAAGGTTTTTAAAACCAATTAAAACTATATATTGAATTAAGATACCTTTCCAAAAAGCTTTCCAGTGAGTAAATTATTTGTTATGTGAACTTTCATAGACCAATACTTAGTTATCAATAAAAAAAGAGTTATTTTCATAATACAGACTTAAAAATTCCAAAGCCTTTCACTTTATGGCAAAACTGAGTGGCCGAAACATAAATAATCATCAAGTATTTGTTATTTATATAAATAGTCATCAAATATTGGCTATTTTGTCTTTATCTTTTAAAGAAATTGTCCTGGAAGTTGATGACATTGACTATTAAAATAGAAATTCAGGTAAAAGTTTTACAAAATCACAGTACCACAATATCACTCTGTTGGAAAAGGTCTTCAAGATCATAGAGTCCAATCACTACCCTAACTCTGCCACGTCCACCACTAAACCCTGTCCTGTGTCCATCTCCAGGGATGGTGGTTCAACCACCTCCTCAGCAGCCTGGATCACCAAGTCCAACTCCTGCCCCAGAACAGGACAAGCCCAAAGTTCACACCGTGTCCCTGAGGATGTTGTCCAAATCCTTCTTGAATATTGTCAGGCTTCCCTGTCCCTGTCTGGTGCCATTAGTGCTTCCCTGGGGAGCCTATTCCAGAGCTCCACAACCCTCTGGGTGAAGAACCTCTTCCTAACATCCAACCTAAACCTCCACCTGCACATCTTCCTACCATTCACTTGGGTCCTATTGTTGGTCACCAGAGAGAAGAGGTCAGTGCCTGCTCCTCCTCCTTCCCTAGTGAGGAAGCAGTAGCTGCAATGAGGTCTCCCCTCAGTCTCCTCCAGGCTGAACAAACCAAGTGCCTTTAGCCGCTCCTCTTACGGCTTCCCCTCTAAACCATTCACCAACCAAAACGGCGAATCCATACATGATCATTTGTCCTAAATTAAG
Source organism: Apus apus (assembly GCF_020740795.1). NCBI lineage: Eukaryota > Metazoa > Chordata > Aves > Apodiformes > Apodidae > Apus > Apus apus. The sequence continues at coordinate 46,206,798 of NC_067284.1, forward strand.
TATTGAGAAATGAGGATGGGCCTAGTATGTTTTTTCTGGATTTTTGGAGATGTTTCAGGAGGTATGTAAGGTCTCTGATGGTATCTGATTTTTAACTTTTTGGCATAACAGATTGAGTGAAGGAAAGAAAGTCTTTTTACTTGTCTCTAAGCCTGGCTGATTCACGTATGTGATTTCACAGCTATTTGGATATTTCAGACTTGAAATAATCTTCCCATCACTGTATAACTGACACTGATCAGGGCCATAAAAATAGTTAAGTAAAGTTGCTATTTAATGTTGTCATTCTGGTGAAACATAAACCCTGAGAGAAGTGTAATTTGAAAACACTTTTTGAGGAAGGGAGAGGCTCTTTCTAAGTAGGATAATGAAAAACAAAACCAAAAAACAGCAACAACAAAAAAAGAGTAAAAATAAATAGAGGAAGGAAGAGAAAATGTTCAGTTGATACCTTAAAGCACAATCAGTCAATGTATTTTGCATATTGTAGAAGTAATTTTTGGGGTGCTAGCCAAATAAGTGACTTATGTGATTGACATAAAATATTTTTCCTTTTCAACAGTGCAATCAAAAGACAGCAAAAAATGTATTTAAGAACAGCTGAAATGTTTTGTCCTACCAAAAATAAAATTATGGGTTTACTTGTCAGTGCATTAATTTCCTTATGATCTAACTTGAACCTTATTCAGAAATAAAATGGAAATATTTCATTATAATAAACACAAATATTTAGACCTTTTTCAGTTTAAAAAAAAAAAGATCCAAACAACTCCAACCAAGAGTTCAGAAAAACTGTGAATGCTTGAAATAAAATTCAGAGCAGTTCAACTTGGCAGAGAGTTTTTTCATTGTATACCTTTGATAGTCATATAGTAAAATCACTGCATTTGAAGTGTCTGTGTGATGTTAGTAATTTTCAGAAAAACAAGTGGAAGTACTGTATCAATTCCTTTTGATTTGGTTGTGTAAATTCTAAATAATTATTGGGGCTTTAGCCTCTTAAAATAGAAGGTGAGAAGTGCTCAGCTGAGTTTAATGGAAGGTGCTGAGTGTGGAAATAAGGTTCAGGATTAGATTCTCACTGGAATGTAGCAAATGTTGGGTGGAAAAAATCCCTCTGGGCAGAGTTTGGCAGGATTCGGCTCTTCTGCGTTTGTGTACTTTTGAGTTTTATTGTCATTATGTGTCCCTTGCAAGCTTCTGCTTGCAGATGTCCCTAGTATGCTGTACTGGCATCTTACTGTACCTGATGTGTTTATCCTTCTCAGTAAGCCTCTTAACCACAAGAAGCAGCCTTTTGCACTGACCACTGCTGCTGACAAAATTGTGTGTGTGTTTGTACCCTGCCAAGGAATAGCTACAGTTGAGAAGTAGCCCTGCACTTGAATACAGTCAGTATTATGCTGTGTGTGTTCATAAGCATGTAAATCATATAGAAGAAAAAATTGTTTTTCATAAATTCAAGAATAAAGCAAACAAGCTGTGTGTAGTCATTGTATCCAGTAGGTCCAGCTTAGCTATCTGTTTACCAGACTGCCTTTTAGGTGGTCCATCCATCCAGCATCCCTTGCAGAGAGGTCTGAGCATTTCTCCTTTGTCTATTTCCATACAATTTCACTGTTGGCTTGGAAAGATAATCCTGCTGTGAAATTTTAGCCAATATGAACTGTATAGTTCACAGATGAGGCAACTTCACATCACTGCCATGTAAGAGTTTCACGGTTGTAAGTATTTGGAACCGTCTCCCACAGCATCCTTGTAGATAAGTTGATCAGGTATGGGTTTGGTGATCAGGTAGTGAGGTGGATTAGGAACTGGTTGATGGGAAAGAGTCAGAGAGTTGTAGTCAATGGGGCAGAATCTGGTTGGAGGTGTGTGACTAGTGGAGTCCCTCAGGGGTTGGTACTGGGACCGGTGTTGTTCAACATCTTCATCAACGACCTGGATGAGGGTATAGAATGTACCCTCAGCAAGTTTGCTGATGACACCAAGCTGGGAGGAGTGGCTGACACACCAGAAGGCTGTGCTGCCATTCAGAGAGACTTAGACAGGCTGGAGACTTGGGCGGGGAGAAACATGATGAAATTCAGCAAGGGGAAGTGTAGAGTTTTGCATTTGGGGAAGAACAACACGATGTCCCAGTATAGGTTGGGGGCTGACCTGCTGGAGAGTAGTGTAGGTGAAAGAGACCTGGGGGTCCTGGTAGACAGGAGGATGACCATGAGCCAGCAATGTGCCCTTGTGGCCAAGAAGGCCAATGGCATCCTGGGGTGCATTAGAAAGGGTGTGGTTAGTCGGTCAAGAGAGGTTCTCCTCCCCCTCTATTCTGCATTGGTGAGGCCGCATCTGGAGTATTGTGTCCAGTTCTGGGCCCCTCAGTTCAAGAAGGACAGGCAACTGCTAGAAAGAGTCCAGCGCAGAGCTACAAAGATGATTAAGGGAGTGGAACATCTCCCTTATGAGGAAAGGTTGAGGGAGCTGGGTCTCTTTAGCTTGGAGAAAAGGAGGCTGAGGGGTGACCTCATCAATGTTTACAAATATGTAAGGGGTGAGTGTCAGGGAGATGGAGTTAGGCTCTTCTCAGTGATGACCAGTGATAGGACAAGGGGTAATGGGTGTAAATTGGAGCATAGGAGGTTCAAGGTGAATATCCAAAAAAAATTTTTTACTGTAAGAGTGACAGAGCCCTGGAACAGGCTGCCCAGGGAGGTTGTGGAGTCTCCTTCACTGGAGACATTCAAAACCCACCTGGATGCGTTCCTATGTGATGTACTCTAGGTGACCCTGCTCTGGCAGGGGGGTTGGACTAGATGATCTTTCGAGGTCCCTTCCAACCCCTAGGATTCTATGATTCTATGATTATGTTAAAAGAGATTTAAAGTTGCAAAGTCAAACATCAAGCTCTGTAATCAATGAGTGATAGTATACACTATTAGCATAGAATAATAGTATAGACTTTTCCAGATCTGAGCACTTCAGAGCATGGATATGTGTCATGGAAAAATACTCTTCAGTTGCTCCAGGGTAGTGCTGGAGAAGCTCCCACAAGCGTGAACCTTCCCTGCTGTCTCAGTAGTCCTGTCTTCTGTTTCTGCTCAGCTCAGTGTGTGCTGCTCAAATCAAATGGCATTCCCAAACAGATTGCAGCTCATTATCTTCACCTCCCCTGATAATAAACTTTGCAATGAGGTGGTAATAAATCTGACTTTAAAAGCTCTGCGATTATTTATTTACCCTACCTCAGGATGTGTTTTTCCAGAAGTTCCAGATTGTCATGGCTCAGGCAGGTAGGGATCTAGAAATAAAAGAAGGGCTCAGCTAAATAAAACTCTACATTAAACATTGGTTATGAGGAATTAGCATGCTCCCCAAAATGTACATTCCTCCAAAAACTACTTGTTCCAGTCTGCATTATACTCTACTTACTACTTTTCTGCAGGATGGACCTAATTTTTCATCCCTCTGCAATGAATACAAGTACCTAATTTAACTATGCAATCTAATATTGAGGAGTTTGTGAGAGACGTATTTCAAAGTTATTTGACCATGAAGGATACAGAAGATTGAAGAAAAACATGGGCAATCCTTGTTTTTAACATCTTATGACTATTTTAATTCAATTTTAACAGTGTGAAGGTATATTTGTTAAATGGCTGTGAGCTGTGGCCTGATCAGGCTTTATTTCCATATGAAATGATATCAGTGGAAAGGTTGATACACATTGATTTGAGAACTATCACTGATGATATTTTGTTGCTGTATTTATTACAGTTTGTACTAAAATAGTGCATGATAAGTTTCATGGCCAAGATGTCCATGGATGAAATGTTCCACAAACAGCAGTGGGCATAGATGGGGCAGATTTTCCAAACAAACAAAAAAAAATAATTAACTTTGTTGTAAATCTTGAACTCATGATTTCTTGTTGTGTTCCCCACCTTGACACTGAGAATATTTTACAAGGTGATGAAATGTCCTCAAGACATTTGCAATCTATTAATTCCTTTCAAAAGGTGTGTATTTCCTGCCCTATTTTCAGTTTGTACAGGCTTGACTTACTAAGGAGAAGAGACCTTACCCATTGGTGGTTGTCCTGTGTTCTGAGTTTTGTTTTTCCTGTGGACAAAAGAAAGAAATTTGTTTGAATGTGTCTGGTGCAAATTCAGACTCTTTAGTTCTTTAGGATTTACCTAGTACACTGGAACTTTTACAGTAGAGACTTTGTAGAGATTCATTGCCAGTAACAAAGGATGTCTGCAATAAAATATAAGTGGTGGTATCCTTTTGTTACACTGAAATGAAATTTGTTTTGTTTCTGTGCAAAAGGGAAAACTTAAACTTTTGCACTTCCCAAATGGTCACTCTCTGTTCGTATCAGTGTTTGAGGTATGGTCTTGCTAGCAAGAAAAAGCCACTGTCTTGCCAAGGATGTGTTCAATTAGCATAACATTATGGAGACTTCATTTAATTACTTAATTGATCTGTAGGACTATCAGGTGCTAGATGAATACTTAAAGTGCTGGTAGTGACAAGAAATTACTATTTTTATTTTTTTCTTCAAGTTAATTGTAAAAATGAAAATGTCTCAAACCCCTGGTGTTCAATGGCTTCGTAGCATCCCACAGCCTGCTGGCACTCCTGCCAAGGACTCCTCAATGTCGCTGTTTTCTTTGTTCTGCAGAGCTAAACCCAAATACCTGGGGTTTGCCCTTTCTATTATAAAGTGGTGACATTTGTTTCACTAAATTTGAACTAAGGTCTGGCAAAGGAGGTTTAGCTTTCCCTAGTTTTATATTTAACTTTGAAACCTTATTCTACCTACATAATAGTAAATATGTTGGTATTTTCCTGCTCTAATAATACAGCTGATGCAAGGACTATGTGCTGAGGCTTCTTTTACTTGATATTTTGGTGGCTGTATAAGCAGTGGCCCAATACCTAGAAAGCTGAAACTGCATCAAAATGTTGAGGTACATGATTTTTATCATCATAGCCTGGCTGTGGAGGACTCAACCTGGGCTAGGGAAAAGCAATGCCAGCATTCCAAGGAGTGCATATTGTTGTATGAAATTTACTGCAAAGGGGAGTGATATGAATAGAAAACATAGACAGTAGCTTGCTGCATGCTAGCAGGTCTTTTCTGAGCTCCTAGATGTTAACTGGGTGGTAATGTAAGTTATTACACTCATTAAATTAGGCCGCAAACAAGTCAACAATGATTCAGCAAAATGGTTTTGTTTGTATAGTGCAAGGAAGTCTGATAGATATCCAGTCAAACATTTATGGCTAAATGGATGAAGATTTTAACATTACAGCCTAATAAAAACCCCATACTGTGTGATTAAATAAGAGGGAAAGCAGTAAAAAAGAGAAAGCGTAATGATGGTAACATGTAGGTCAGTTACAATTTAATTGTCATTGCACTTCATTGCTAACATATCAATTCTCTGCTGCTTAGCTGAGCAGAAAACAACAACTTAACATGTACACTGGGCCTGCGCCTGCTCGGCAAACCCCCACTTCCATCACCTGCTTTCCACTACTTCCTTAACAGCCGTGTGAAGTCTTCCTGCTTTAATAGGATAATCTTGCTGGAAGCTCCTGCTGATTGTGTCCTCCCTGCGCTCAATGCATCAGTGATCAGTAAATTTACTTCACACTCTCCATAGATGCTAAAATTAGGTTGTTTGCATTACAACTTTCAATACTCCTGCAACAAGAAACACCTGCTTGCAGATTTATATTGTTTTATTTAATGGTTTAAAATAAAGATAGCTTTACAGTGGCAATACCCTGATGTACTATATTGGAAAAGCACAATGGCTGATCATTTTTCTTACTTATCTAATTTATACTCTATCTCCTTGCCATATAAGGTACAGCTTCATTAACATTAATTGCAGCTTTATAAACTCCATGGAAGTATTTATTCCTGCCAACTTTTTTTCCACCATTTTATATTTCCAATGGTAGTGAGGAAAGCTGCAGGGCGGGAAAAGATTCTATGCATATTTTGGGTTGTTTTTTTTGGTGTGGTTTTTTTTTCTTTGTTTGTTTTTTGGTTGTGGTTTTTGTTTTGTTTTTTTAAATATGGATAATTCCATGAGATCTCAAAGGGACTTTGGCTTTGGCACCTTTTTAAAATGTTAACTCTGAAGAAATGTCTGTCTAGCATACTTATGCTGATCTATAGTAACGACTAAACAGAGTACATAACCAAACTATTAATTCAGGTGCCTAAGGTGACATTTTTTTATTCAGCTCTGCAGAGCCAGTTTTATGTAGAGTAGAACACAATTCTAGCTGGATGGCAAACAAAAGAAAAAAAAAAAAAGTGGGGGGAGCAGCCTGGCAATGCCCAGGGAACTTCGGGAGTATGGAAAAAAAAAAAAAAAATCTATTCCTGCAAAACTGTTGGTGAGATAATGCATTCAAAAGCATTGAATCCAAGTACTGGGAATATTGTTGGCTCTGTTTCTTCATCTCAGAGTTAGAGGGGACCTTTTGCAATAAACACAGACTGGACCAGCAAAACTAGCTCTGCTTTTAGGGCAATATAAAAGCTAGCCAGAAATGATGGTTATGAATTGGAAAGAGGGGATTTGGTGCCTGTCAGAGGCAGTGCAAGGAAACGGATGTGCCTTCAAACAAGAAATGTAACTAACTTTTTGCAGTCACTGGCCTCGTGTGATCAGATGTTATCTGTTCTCTGGTTCTCCAAATTCACACTGCAGAGTAGTGTTCGGTGGAAGCTGATACATTCCTAGGGAGAGGTGTCATGGAGCTTACCCAACCCTGGGGGCGATGTTACTCAGCCCTTGGCTAGTGGTAAAATGAAGCCTTGTAGTTACTATATAGTGAGTTCATCCCTTACAAATGTTCAAGATCCATCTGGTTCTCTGTGAAACAGCAGTTGAAAACCTATGTGAAAAACTGAGACCTGAAAACTAAGGGCATAGTAACTTCATGCCAGCACAGGGAGCATGTACTTTTCTGTTCTGTAACAGCTAATGAAGTTGAAAAAACATTTTCCCTTCTGCTGTATTAAACTTCAACAGCTCAATATGGTACGCATAATTGTGGGTCTTGTGAAGTGTGACGGCTTTCACTCAGTTGCAGACCCACCAGCCTTTCAGCCCAGAAGATCACAAGCTTCTATTTTAATTTATTTTGAGAAAAATCAGATTAATCCTTGCTACCCTTTCTTGCTAGGAAGGAAATGGAGACCTATCTTTGTGGATCATGCCAGGGCCAAATGCTGACATAAGTTTCCCCACAAGAGTGGGGGAAACTTATTGCGCTGCATGTCCCTGCTGCTTAATGAGGACCAGGGATCAGTGAGCTCCTTGTATGCCTCTAGAATGATACCAGCAGGAAGGGATTTTTCCAGACCTGTTGATGCTTCTGTGCATTCCTTGCACCACAAACTGTCCTAAGGCTTAAGTGGTTTTCTGATCTTTCTCATTTGTCTTTACAGGCAAGTTGGTGGAATGGCAGCTGATCCTCTTGATTGTACCATGGAACCAAGCAGAACATTAAAACTGCACTTCTTTAATTGCTGACCTAAAAACTTTAACTAGCTTGGTTAGTAGTACTAAGAAAGCTCATGAGAGCTTGGGCTTTGGTGTCAATACTTGATCATTGTTGTGTCATGTAGTGAAGTTTGTGAACTAGAGAAGCCTTTTTTCCATGGTTTTGCTGGGCTCTGGTTGCAGTTTGGGTATAGTCTTAACTACAAAGCAGGCCCTAGTTAATATAATATAGGATTTGCTGATTTATCATCTTTGGAAGATATTCTGCTTTCAACAGCAGTTAACTTCAAACAGGGCAATGTATGTGGCTGCCTTCAGATGTGGTGGGTTTGGGTAGCACGTGATGGCTGTATATACTTTTTGGTACAACCATAACAGTAATACACATCCAAAGTTGGTACCCACATCTGAAAACTGAAAAATTGCCTGTTTTTTTTCAGGAAGTGCACCCTTCTGTATTTCAAAATAAAACAGAAAAACATCAAGCTTTTCCTGAAGAAAACCTCCCATGCGTTGTGGGGTTGCAGGAGCTAGGAATACCAAAACACAAACTGTGCCTTTGCTGCAGATGTGTTGCTGTTGTTGAGTTTGTTGTCCAAACTATTTTATCAGTTTCATCCTATCTAGAAATGTTATCTGAATTAATATCTGAAATTTCAAAATTAAAGGAGTATAAAAATGTAATTTTGGGGCTTATTCCAAAATTTACAAGTCAGTGAGTCAAAATGGTCTTAAATCAGTTTACTTCCCAGGAGGGCCAATCTGAACAATGTCCTCAGGGCAAACATCTCACTGGGCTGTAATTCCGAATCTTTTCCATGCCTCTGCTGTGAGCTGTTACAACTGGACACTTTTTTAATGAACTTCTGAACTCCTGTTTTTTTGGGGCTATCCTTGGCAAATGCAGGTTTCCACAGGATGGGAAACTGCACCTCATACCTACTTCACACATGTGCTTATTATTGTTGGTCCTTGGCTGCTTGGGAGCCCTGGGCCTGATCCCTCTGGACACGTCGTCTCCCCTCAAAGAGGATAATGGTCCCTTCACATTAGTGTTTAAGAGCAGGATCAGCTTTCATAGGTAATAGGCCTCTCCCTGTGAAATAATTTAATGGCAAGTGCACTCCTCTGTGCACCTGAGAGCTCCAGGAGGTTTTCTGCCTTCCAGCAGCAGAGTGTCTCCTATAGCTCTCTGTGGTACAATATGTCTTCACAATCCACACCCTCGCTCAGCATGACCAGCACCTAATAGGCACCGTTGAGCCCCATTGCAATAGCATGTATTAGTAGCTTTAGAGTAAACTGCTTGCAAAAATCAGCCTAGATAAAATACCCAGATGTTTATGGTCAAAAGGTGCATTGGGAGCCAGTGAGGCAGCAAAGGCCTATTTGGTGTGTGCGTTTCAAGGCTTAACAAGATTAACGTCTGTGGGTACAAGTCTGTAAGGGCCAAATTGAACAGTGTTCTTTCCATATCTGTTTTTTGGGCTAGTTAAAAGGTAAGTTTTGATTCCTTCTGAGTACAGTTTGGGCTCCACTCATCAGATACAACTGGAAGCATAGCAAAGGGAATAATTATTGGGAGAAAGGTGGATTTGGATCCATTTCTGGAAAATGGCACAGCTGCAACACAACTGGTCCACAGATACACCACTTTTACATTTGCCTAATTTTCTGTTTTCTTAACAATATTATCCTGGCAGTGCAGCACAAGCCCACTTGCCCCCAGGTATACAGTGACTGTAATTATGGGTGAAAAGAAAATCCAGCAACAGCCAAAGAACTTCCACAATTTTTTATTTGAGCTTTTGAGGCTGCAGTGCCACTTGGGCTATAGGAACAGAAGGAATGAAGCTGTAGTTTGCTAAAAATCTCACAGAGATCAAGGATGGCAGCCAGCTCTGCAATGGTGTGGCAGGTTTTGCTTTCTCAGAAGCTGCCTTTTCCCTCTGGTCACCAAGTAATATCTGTAATAGTTTTATTCCCTTTGAGAGTCTGATGATTTCATCCTGCTTTCTCCCACAGCACAAAAATATGTAGCACAACCTTTTGGCTTTGGGAGGCATTGAAGGGCAAATTGTCGGAAAATAAAGAACTGCTCATTCTGGGTAAAAGGGTCTGTCTATACTAGTATTTTGTTTTTCTTAGGTACCTGACTTCACTTCATGAATCAATATAGTATTATTTTTTTTCTAAGTAGCTGGCAATATATATTTGCACTTTATAAGTTTATCTGCTGAACATCTTTCTATCCAGCAGCATGGAACACCAGGTCTGTGGTACACTGTGTATTCCCAAGGTCTGGCCATTTCATTTGTATTTTCCTTGTAGTCCCTTGTGCTTTTTGGGGGTTGAGGGATGGGTCCTGCATTTACCACCCAGTCTGCAAGTAGGACATGTGGTTCTTTAACTGCTGCAGTTGATGCTGTTCTGTATCTTGTGACATAATTTTAGGTGGCTTATTAGACTTATGATTGATGACAGCCAAAAGAGGATACACAGCTACCCACTGACATTCATGCTTGCCTTTTAAATATCATACTATCTAGCTTCAGATCTCTATTTTACACTCAAGTGCTCCAAGCCCCATATTAGTGCATCTTTTCCTCCTCCAAATTAATGTATTCCATTAAATGCACTAATATTTCAGTGGTGGGTTTTTAAACAGGTCTGCATTATTTGCCCTTTTCTCTTCTTGCATTGCTTACTTCTCAGTCAAACGTTAACAATCCTCTCCACTGAAGCTAAATTGTAAATATTCCCTCTGCCTTTATGTTGAATCTGGCTATTTCTTTATTTTTTTCCTCCTTATTAAATTATGTTTACCTGAATACATCAGGTTCATTTCACCTAGGCAGGATGTCCCATTAAGCATGACAAGTAGAAGGTTGTGAGATTAATGCCCTTCTTGAGCCTGAATTAGCGTGTCAGCATCTTTTCAGACCTGGGACCAGAGAACATAGGAAGCTTGCCGTAATGGACCTTAGCCTTTAACTGAACTGCTCTAATATTATTCCTATAACAAGACTACTTTTAAAGAGGCTCATTATTGGCTTCATTAGATATGTTACTTGCATCAGTGGCTGTAGTTACTCGTATAATATGGAAGAGGTTAACATAGCGTATTTTTTATGTATTATATGGCATATAGCTTGAAGTAGCCAAAAGGTTTATGGCAATGTAATTGGTAGTTAGTGTGAAATTTGTAAGACAAATAGACAATACCTAGGGTAACCCCTATAATCCTCTCCTTTCAGTTTTTTACAGCCACCAAAGGGCCTCATTAAAACAGCAGTCAGCACCTTAGTGAAAAGATACAGTGCTTATAGTGCCCAAATGTGACAGAAAATCTGCATTTTGTAAATCTGACACCTTTGATAGATTATACAGTGTGAAGCCATTGCTTCTAAGCATTATGGTAACGCTTAAGGTTCTCTTCTGAATCCAACCGTGCTATATTCACTGGATATAACAATGTGAAAAAGAGCTGGTTGAATAAAATAAAGCATGTGAGATGGTGAGGAGCCTTTTTTCCTTTGATACAAAGCTCATCTCATGCAATGGGACTAACAGCTATGGCTGATATCCCTGGCTCTGCTTGTACTGAGGGATATGGGCTTATAAATATTGGCAAAATAACTGTTTAATATACAGATGCAGAAAAAAACTGCCTGCATTAACCAGTTTGTAGGGTTTCTCTAAGGAAAGACTGTAGAGAGCTATGGTGGTATTAAGATTTCTGTTTTCCTCTTTTAGAGGCTAAAATCTGTTCTTGCTTTAACTTGTGCAAACCCAAGTGGATTCCATTGCCCTGAGTGAATCCTATTGTCACTCAGAGTCCTGTAAATCTGGTGTAATGCACTGCCTTACATGGAATTAAACAGACAGGCATAACAGAAGAGGAGTTATGAACAGGAGGACAGGCATAACTGACCCAAGGAGTTTATTATTCTTTCAGCTTATTTATAACAACAGCAAAACAAAAGTGAACTGCATACACAGAGCACAGGCTCTGAGTGCTGCGGTGGGTGTATGAAAGTTCGGTTCTTGATATTTTAGTTACTTAAAACCATAGTTGATAGAATGAACTATTTGAAACTGAGCAAACATGAACTGCCATGGTTGATTAGTTGCAACTATTTGCTCTAATCATAGAAGGCAACCTGAAACAGGCAGAGGTCCAAAGGAGTAATTATTATCCTCCCTTCCATCTAAGAGATGGGCTCAAGTGTTTGGAGCTGCAAAAATTGTAAGAAATTACCAAAAAAACCCCACAAACAAACAAACCCCCAAACCCCATCAAAACACACCACAAAAACCCCCAACAAACACAAAAACTGTCACTTAGCTCCCATTGCCTCCTTTGTGGCAGAAGTTATTTTGGATTTTTTTTCTTTTTTTTCTCTTTTTTTTTTTTTCACTCAAGGGGATGGAATGTAGGTTATAATGTTTACTTTGGCTCCAAATGTGACAGCTGTTTATCTCTTCATCTGGTAATTGAAAGACTTCTTTTTAAATTAGAGCTGCTATAGACCGAGTGAAGCAGAAGTTGCATTTCACTTCCTTGACAAAAATACAGCATTGATAACTCTTTCAGGAGTTATTTTTACCTTACTTGTTTGATAATTTCAAAATATGTACCACTGTGTGTTGCTAAAATAGGAATGCAAACAAAAAAAGGGAGAGAGGTTATATATATGCAACCCTTTTACTCCCTTTTGCATCAGGATTTTTTCCTGCCTATGGTAAATCCTCTGTTCAAAGGTACAGATTCAGTCCCTGCGGGTAAAAAGGCAAGGAAGTAAAATTCCTGAATTGTTCAGTGATTCAAGGAAGTTTAATTTTGATCTCTCAAAAAAACAAACAAAAACTATTCAGGAAGTGAACCTGAAAAGAATTTCTAAGCAAGAATTTTCATAACTTGGAATTGAAGTTTAAATTAAAAAAAGTGCAAGTCATAGATGCGTTTGAATCCAGCAGCAAACTAGGAAATAACTGGGGATTAATTTGAGACCATAATTATTCTGTTATGTAATAACAGAATTCAACTTTTCTTCATAGGTACTTAGAATTTTGGAATCCATGGCAGTGTCAGAAGTACTCAACACTTTTCTAGTGTTCTTAAAAAAATAAAGCCACCTCTTTCACTGCATTATATTGACTCATGAGGTTGTTTCCTTCAATAACCTCATTCAGATGGAGCATCTTTCTATTTCATTTTTGCTTTCCCAGCTTGAGTATCACAACTACTCACTGTTCTTTTGTATAACCAGAGTTAAAAGTGCAGAAGGCTGAAAGTTTTCTGGTCTCTTGATGATGTGGAGGAACTCTGTTTTCTGCTGCATTGGGTTACCTGAAGTGTCATCACCAAAGAAGTGACTCATTCTAATTAGATTCCTCATTTCCAAGTTGTCCAGAAATTACTGTTTGTTTTTTGTGGGGTTTTGGGTTGTTGATTTTTGGCTTTGCTTTTTGGTGGTGTTTTTTTGTTTGTTGCGGTTTTTTGTGGTGTTTTTTTCCCCAAATAATATAGTTACTGAAATGCAGGCCTAAGAAAATCTCTAAAGAGCAACAAGACCTTCTCTCTCTCTCTTTCAGTGTTTGGGGATCAGTAGACTAGATCTAGGCCTACATATTGGGGTGGAGAGCAAGTTGGGCAGAGCAGGTGGAGAGGCCACATTAATCCCAGGTGCCAGACTGAAGGGTTGCTGGGTCTCCTTTCTCAGCCAGAGTGTTTCTCTTTATTGAATCACAGTTTGATTATCAAACTGACCATTATATTTATTTTAAAAATTTTAAAAAAATGATACCAGAAAATCCTTGTGAATTGCTGTCACTGACCTAAAGCAGGAAGTGAGTATAAACATCTGGATTTTTTGTGGAGGACAGTGCTGTGAAATCAAAAGGCCCTTATTTAATCTTGCATGAGGATACTCAGCAGCATGTAACAGCAGATTGCCTCAGTTGTGCATACCAGAAGTGATTCAGTTGTAAGCAGCAAAACAGGGGCTTGCTTAGGTGTAGATAAGATTGAAATCGGGACCAGCAAAAAGCCTTTCAAATTAACTTCTTTAACAAAGTCCAGGTTTTGATCAATACCATTGTTTGCACTGCAAGACGAGCATTTATGAGTATCATGTCTGGGTTTTTTAATTCAGTGGATTATTCACATCTGTTAGGTGAGAATTTCAGAGTGCTGAAATAATGTATTCCTGTGTTTTAGATCTATCACTGCCAAGGGCTACTGAATAGCAAGTATCAACATCTGTGTTACTTCTTTGAGTTTTCTGATTAAATGTGTCTAAACATTTCAGCTCCTACTGGAAATAAAAATAAAAGTAGTTTCAAGCCAGTTGATGTAGGATTTCAGTGAAACATACTAACAGCAAGCATTAAAGGACTACATGTGCAATTAGCCCTAAATGACATTAACCTAGTGTTGTGATTTGTATTATTGAAAGGACATTAGGCTCTTGAAACTGTAAATAATGGAGTAAATATAAATAAAGGTACCTGTATTTTGACAGTGATGTTCCACCTCTCGTTCCCTGCATACACAAAAATCATTCAAATGCCTTTCTTTCCCTGACAAAAATATTCATTAAAAACATTTCACTGTGCTGCCTTTTAATATAGTGCGGGCATTCAACCTGCGCAGGAAGCTTCCTGGAACCACACAAATACTGTGTAATTATCTTGTGGCTCCCTGCTGGCTGCTGCATATTCCAGGCACAAAGTGAACAGCACATTTCTAGAGCCTGACTTCTGTCTTCATTGTCCCTGCTCGGAATATGAAGCTCCACTTCATTATAGCAGACCTGATCAAACTTGATAGATTTAGCCATTATTCTTGACTGTGTCAACTTTCCACAGCTTTTTTTTATTATTATTTTTTTTCCTTGGGTTCTTTTGTTTTGCCACCCAGGGAATGCGTCTTATTTCTAGGCACTCTGGCTCTCTCTGTATTTCTCTCTCACTCCGTCTCTCTGTCTGTCTCCTTTCTCCCCCTCCCAACCCCAAACAAACCAAGGTTTCAACAAATAATGCTGCTTGTGCATCATGTGATTCAAGGAAAATAAGGCTTGCAATCTTTTCTCAATTGTCCTTTATGGTTTTTATTGACTTTTTTTTTTAGTTTTTTTCTATAAAAAAAATTATACTGCAATATTGACATACAATACAGAAAAGCTTTGAAAATCCTTATTTTCTGTTAGTGGTACAATAAATTTAGAATTGTGAGGATTTTTTGTCTGTTTTATGACAACTTCCAAGTAGCACTTCGGAGTTGATATTTTCACGGCTGATTCAGACAAATGTATCTTATCAAATTTTATAAATCATGACTTTGTTTATTTAACCTAGAGACGTATCACCACATTTTCTTTGCAAAAGGCATTAGATCATTCTTTGGGCAAATACAAATGTTAATACAACTGGTTTACCATAACAGATTGCTTTGTAGTTTTTGAGAGTTGCTATGCAACAATAGAGTACGGTGCAGATTTTTAAACTACTGGGTAGAATATGGTGCATTGTCCTATCTAGCCTAACACTGATACCCTAAATTGCCATAAAATGTGCTAACCAGTAGGTGAGAAATTTGTGCCCGAATTTGTGAGACTTACTGGGTCGACCCATCTTTACTGTTATTAACAAACCTGATGAACTTGGTGATGAGGCTTTACATTTGACTTAGAGTATTTGCTTTATTAGCATGTACATTTCACAAGCATAATAGATGTGAAAAAGCATTTAATTTTGCTTATTAAATATCAACTACCAATTGTTAAAACTTCAGGAAGAGATTAGGCTTCTTTCCTTTTGTTTCTCTTTTGGTTGCAGATTAAAAGGTAAAGGATGTATCATAATTCTCAACAACTTTACTGAAAGATTCTTATTGAGGTGTATTATTTAGCAGCATTAAAATACTGTTAGGAATTGGTATGACTTAAATATACTGTTATGCTTTTTAAATTTAAAAAATCAGTATTTTTTAGAGTGGCATTTTCAGTCTCACCAAAAGCTTCTCGGCATCTTAAAATGTAAATTGCAGAGAAGCAACACAAAGGATAAAGAGAAGATTTTTAAGGCAATCACAGTGATCACTTAATTCAGTCTCTGCATATCCACTTGGCATAAGGTAATTAGAGTGCCACATTGCTGTAAAGACAGAAAGCTTAGGGTACCATTCTGACTCACCCAGACGATAATACATGATTAGAAGTCAGTGACAGATCACAACTGCTGAATGACCCACCAAGGTCTTATCAAGGGCAAATCACATAATTAGCATGCACTTCGCTGGCAGAGGAGTACAGTGCTATTGTTCTGGCACAATCAAATTAGCCCAGCCAATGAGGTCAGTGTTCCATGACCTTAAAGACATTTTGGGGTTTATTTTTCTACCACATAAAAAAAAACCCAAACAAAAAAGAAACAAAAAACATCTTCATCAACAACAACAACAAAACAACAACAAAAAACCACACAAAAAACCCACAAAACAAAATAAAACAACCCCAAACAAATCAACAATAAACCATGACCAGAAAACCTTAAAACAAACAAACAAAACAAAAACAAAAAAAGAAAAAACGGCAAACCCAGCCCACTTTAAACTGAGCTGAAGTTCTTATGGATGCTGAAAATATCCATTATGAAGGCATTTTTGGAACACGCTCTGCCGACTCCTTAGTTCGTCATGTATGGAATAAAGGAGTCGGCTAATGCAGTCTGACCCTGGGGGACACATATGTAATGGAGCCACTTTGACAGAAATTCAAGCATCTAGCGAGGCCTGGAACTCATTTGCTGTGAATGCATCCACAGCATCATGCACATAATGGGGGAGGGGGAGCCTTCATGCAAACACAAAATCTTTCCTTCATTATGATAATTAGCACAATTATCTTGATTTGCTCATTTTATCTGTATTTTCCCCAAGGTTTGGTCGTTTTATTTGTCTCTCCACTGCTCCTTCTGAATAGGGCTCTCAGCTGAGAGCAAGAGTGGTTGGGGATGGTAGCCACCAACAGTACTTCAGGCGTGCCATCCGCCAGTTGCTGTCACTTTGTGGCACAGTACTGCAGTGCAATATCCCCAAAACACGCACAAAGAGCTTTTCCTCTCTAACCCTGGAAGACCTCTTTGGCTTTCCACACTAGACTGCTCATCAGGCTAGTGAAGAAGTAGAACCTCCCTGTTCATAGCACAGTTCTCCAAAGCAGTGGGAGCCATGAACTCTTAGGTTTTTAGTGAAAATTGCCATTGTTGGCATAAACGTGGGGTTTTTTTTTCCTTTGTTCTCCAAACGGGAATACAGCTTTGAATTGATCTGCACATTTGTTAATATGCATGCTACATAGGAAAGCCATTGTAACTTTTAGGAGAAGGGAGAACGTAGCTTTTATTTGTATTTTCTTCCATTAGCCTGCACATATTTGGGCTGCATATTCCAACCTCTCCTGGATAACTGTATCAAAAAGGTCTATAATGAATTGTCTCTGTCATGTCTGGGTCTCTCTCACTGCTTCTCTTTATTACTTTTTTTCTTTTTTAAGACTGGGTTAAGTTAACTCAATATAGGAACTCTAAAGTGTTTTTATTTCATTAATTTAAAGATGCGCTTTCATCAGTCAAAAGGGAAATGAAAGCACAACATTCAAATAGCTCCCTTTCTTTTCAAGGGTTTGGTCTTAGGTATTTTTCAGGTATGAGAGGTGTTACATGTGGTGTTCATGCATGACAGGCTCTTTTCAGCCCTCCTACTCATTAATACTACACTACTGTCTGTGGCATCACAACAATTCTCACAAGAAGCAGTAATGATGTTACAAATTGAGAACTATGACGTTGTAGTTTAGTGGACAGCAGAAGCTGTGAAGACAGAACCTACTATTTGCAAGATTTTTTTTCTGTTATAACTAGGAATTGTGGAAAGAAAAACAGGCAATAAAGGCTAAACTGATGCATCCTTAAATTATATATTTCCAGTGTTGTACTGGACAGGAAAGTTCACTTTCAAGCCAGTTACATAATTTTGGTTTTGTATGTACTACTACGGCTTTATGCTTCTGGTGCTGCAATGGTCATAGCCTTATACAACAGCTACATGATCCTTCCCTGTTCCCAAATACATTTTTGTTGATAACAGACAAAGGTTCTTTACCTATGAGACTTTGTAGTTAAAATACAAGGATTTATTAGAGAAGGAAATTGAAATTAAAGATCCGTGATTCAGGGTCTTCCCTCAGAATTAATTCTGACAATACCTTCCATTTATTGTTAACACCTGGGCTGAGGCTGCGAAGTGTGTGCCATTGAAACTTTCCCATGTCTGGCAGAAAGCTTATTTCTAAAGGTCTCATTGATTGTGCAAACACAGGAACATTTTCTTTCCTTGAGAATTAATATTGACTGTGTATAGAGCGACAGCAGTACTCCATCTATCCACAAAATCATATAAACATATATAATTACTCTGAAAATCTAATCTATTTCTGGATACTTAGTCTATGTGATAACTTGTGTTTCGCTGCATAAAATGATAAATTATATACAAAGAAGCAATTATGGCTGTTCTTGAATCAGAAAGAGACAGAAATATACTCTTAGTAAATATAGACCTACTTTTCCTAAAAGGCATTAATTTCTCCAATTTAGAAAAAGTGTTTGTATACAGTTGGGTCTAAGTGTGTGGATATTTACCTGCCTGTGTAGAAATAAAATGAAAAACTGTGTCTTTGTATATACTGTATGTGTAGATGTATGCATAAGCATATAATAATTCACAGTCCCACAAGCTGTTGGTGGACATTGCTACCTCAGTCATTCAGCCCCCACCATGAAAGTCCCCTAACAAACAGGATTAAAATTCACTCCTTTCAACCATCCTAGGCATTTATTCCTTCCTTTTCATTGAGCTACATTTGTCTGATTTAACAAGATAAGATTTGAGTGCTGATGCAGCCCGTTGTTAATGCAGCAGCCGCATCCACCCTACCATCGACACTATGCATCAGAGGAATGCATAAATCAGGTATTCAAAAAAAATTAGATATGCAGCACACCAGTTTTATAGTCCCAGCCTCAGAAATTGAAATGGCCCAGATTAATGTATTATATCTTACACACTGTCCGAGTGAATCAACTTTAATATATTGAACAGATTCGCAGAACAAGACTTTGTTATCTAAGGAGCACTCGGAAGAAGGAATTGACCTGAGGATTTGATTTGGTTCAGGTAGTTCATGTTGTACAGCAGCATTTGAATACTTTCACATAAAAATAAAATTTGTATCAGAAATATTTCACATCGTTCTGAGCTTGTTCATATTGCAGCTTTGCAGTGGGGCGATATTACAGAAACAATGTCCAGCAAAAAGATGATTTTAACCTTTGCTTCAGACATGTCAAAACAATATAATGTAATTTTAATGCAAACCGCTGTTTCATAACAGAAGCACTTCCACAGACTGACTTTAACTAGTTTAGGTTTATACTGAAAATGAAAAGCCCATTGAATTTCATATATGAGGGAAACACCACAATTTACACTGCTCTGTGCCCAGAATGTACCTTCTGTTTGAAGCCACGCAGAGAGAGGGTTTAGCTGTATTCTCTATTGACAATCCATAAAACAACTTTACCTGCATAATCAAGGACAGATGAATGTTAAGGTGTGGGGGAGGGGGATGTCCTTTCTTTTATTTTGAATTACCATTCTTATTAGGACACAGTTTAGATGACCATTTGCTTATTGGAAACAAGACAAAAGCCTGATTGAGTAAAGGGCAAAATAGCTTGTCAGAGGTATGTGTTGAAGGGCTGTGAAGCATGTTTGCAGAGACATTTATTCTGCTTATTTCTTGCCCTGAATCATCTATTTACAGGGTAATTTGCTGCTAGTTAACAGCAGATACATTGTTAAGTGAGTGGTTTTGTAGCTCCTCTTAGTTCCTTTCTATAAAAATGCAGAATGGGTTTTGCTGGGTAAAAATTTGCCTTGTGCTAAAGTATAAGGAGGAGATTGACTGGGGACAGTCACCCCCTCTCCACTAACAGCTGCTCTTTGGGGGGGATGTGTATAAAGGGAAATGATAACTTAGTACTTATATACACTTTCAATATGAGTGATTAGAAAGTGCTTACACCGGTAATTGTGCTAAGCTAAGTAGTTCTGACAAGAAATTCCTTTTTCTGAGTGTCCACTGGGTACCTTGAAGAGTATGAGTGGATTTTCTTGGCATTTGTGATCCTAGAGATGCAGATGATGCTGAAGAGGATTTTAAAATACACAAGAATCTACCTCTGCTTGAGATCAGTAGGAGTTAGTTGCTTTTCAGACATCTGGTGTCTCTAAAATATGGTCAGGGAGGACTGGAGTCTTTCAAGCCTGCCCTTTTAGAGCATTTTATGTCAACCTATTTGTGCTGTTTCTGAGATAGATGTTTAAACAGATAAGGGAAGGCTGGCTGATCTAATGTCATTGTATAATAGCACAGGCTATAGAAACCTTCCTGTTAGATGGTAGCAGAAGCTGAAGCCTAGGAAAGCAATGAACAGTGCAGGAAGAAGCCAAGCCTTGGCTCTTCTTTTGGACTGGCCAGTGATCACACTAATGCAATGATACAGTGAACACAGGAAGAGCTGGTGGAGATGGATGAGATAATTTTTGAGTAATTTTGAGGCTATTCTAGGTACCGGACAGCTTGCACATTTTTAACTTTGACTTTGTCCAGAAGCCATAATCTAGACTGAATTAATTTCCCAGTCTTTATTTTATTTTCCATTGCAAATGCTATAATTTACAAAGAAATTGTACTAAGTCTTTTGTCTTTTTTTAACTTGAAAAAAGCTTAAAACAAAATAGAGTAGGTTTATATTCTTTTTCAACATATACCACCTTCCTGTCCCCCAGTCCTGACCCAGCCACTTTCTGAGAATTAAGGGCCTTTCTTCATTAGGTCTGGTCAAATTTTGTCTATCTAAACTGATAATAATGAAAGAGAGCTGTTATTATCAAATTAGCATTTATTGTGTGCTGTCAGAAAGGATGATTTTCCAAGAAAACCTCAGGGTCAAGCAGCTTTGAAGAGAAATCTTGGTTTGTCAACAAATTCACCAACCTCTTGTATTTAAATAGTTATGTTTAATTAACATTAAAGGGGCACAGGAATCCAAACTTTAAATGTTGTAATGTTAAGATCATTTTCTATTTATCCTTAATTCTAGAAGACCAACCTCTTTTGCTCAGTGTGTTCCTCTTGAGTGTTGAGACCCCATGCAAACCGTTCAGTTTTCATCTAAAGGTCTCATGTGCACTTAGGTTCTTCAGTGAGCAGAGAGGACTGAAGTAGTGCTTCAGTGCTTTGTTGACCTGATAGCTGACTCACTTTTGTCTTTGTTATGCAGAGCTCTCTGTCCTAAAAAGAGTTGCTCTCTTTACAACCTTTCTTCTTTTTTTTTAATCCATACACCTTTTTTCCACTAAGAAAATCAGAAATATTCCAGTTTACAAAATCATATTATAAACTTGTAAATGAGTTAAAATACCCAATAGAATTCATGGTACTAATAAACCACTCAATTAGGAGAACATTTTAAAACCAAGTCGCAGTTATTCCAATGCATTAAGTACAACTCCTTAATGTTGCGGAGTCTGTGTCTTCCATATGTTCCATCAATTAAACTGTATGTTGATCTATGAAGTTATTAGCATCAGCAAAACTTCCAAATAGATCTGTTTTGCTACCAAAGGGAATCCTACAATTATCAGGAACAATAATGTAATTTCTATTACAGACTCCCCCTATATATATAATTTTCATAAATGTTCCTTTATTACAAAATCAGATTTGAGCATTGTGTACTCTAGCAAAGAGAAATAAAAAAGGTTGAGATGGTGCTTTACTCTCTGGGTTGTTGGAAGAGTACCCGGACTTTTGTGGATAAACAATCACCAGAGCAATAGTTAACAGAATTGGTATCCCTTTATGGTGGTCAAACTGGTGAGTCTCCTTGGCTGTTTTTAGGCATCATGACCAAGTAGGAGAGTGGTCTCTGGAGACTGTTCACAGCACAGGAAGTTTCAACTAATTAAAGAGATCTACCACACCAACTTTGAATTGGCCCTCTTGCTCATGGAAAGAGATGGTAGTGGGAAAAATACTGCTGACTTTAAACAAGTCTGAAGTTTCTTTGGAAGTAGATTATTTCTGCTCATCAGTGAGGAGCAAACCAAGTTTCAGGGAAACTTTCCCATTCAGGGAAACCTGTGACTGTGATTCTTTTTGGTTTTTAGGAGATCTTAGAGGCTGCTTGTTAGAGGGACAGGTTAATTCTGTGTAACTTGAGAGGGTTCTTGTTCTGGCACTTCATATTCAGTTTTGAGGTGCTGCTAGTTATGCTCCAGGCAAAGGCAGTCCCTGAGTTTTCTGAACCATAATCCCACTGGAGCTTTGTTCATCCAGTTATGGAAGGG
This sequence comes from Apus apus, assembly GCF_020740795.1. Lineage (NCBI taxonomy): Eukaryota > Metazoa > Chordata > Aves > Apodiformes > Apodidae > Apus > Apus apus. Next base: position 46,228,812 of record NC_067284.1, read on the forward strand.
CAGAAAATGCAGGAAAGCGGTGAATTATGTTCTTGCTCACCTGCTGGGAGACCCTTCTCCATCAAGATGAAGCTTCTACCCAATTCCTCATTTACTTGCAGTTTGGGAATGCTACAGACAGTAAGAGTTACCAAAAAAAAAAAAAAAAAGCAAAAAAAAAAGCAGATGTGAAGATGCAAGGAACCAGAAAGGAAGTGCTCCTTCTGACAAAGTTAGAGATGACAGTAGTTTGCCATTGTCCATTTTGCTCTCTAGGACTCTTGTCAGTGCAGAGACCTCTGCTGAGGTTTGGAGACTGGATAGTTATGACAATAGACAGATCTCCGGCTGTAGGTAACGGAGCAGTCATTGGTGCTGGCACACTTATAAATTTCCTTTTGACAATAGGCTTGATCTCTTTATAATAGATTGAACTTTAACTGAGTGACTTTCATCCAGGCTTCTATTTCTTCCCAGGGCTAGGAAAGAGAAGGAATTGCTCTAAGCATAGGGAAAGGCATGCTGATAATAGTATGGAAGCTGTCCCTTTCAGGGTTGTCAAACAAAATGGGTGACAAGGTTATCTTTGTTGGATCAGAAAGTAGAAATATCTTGACAAGAAAGAGCATCACAGTGCTTTGAGAACTCTGCAACAGGAAGAAGCAGAAGTGTTACCAAATGGCCCTTTTCATGGTGTAGTGAAAAAGTCGTTCCTTTTTCTTATTAAACGCCTTTCCAAGTTGAGGCTCACTAAGTCTTTCAGGATGAGCTTGTCCTTAGCCAAGCTTTTATCTTGGCTAGGTGTTTGTGCTTGACACACACGTAGAATTTCATAAAGTAACTCTATGGGTCAGTTTTTCAAGCCATGTTGTCTGTATTTCCTTACAGACTCTTTTAGCCAAGTTTAAGATTTTTGTGCAAAGTTAGCTCTTGCCCCTGTTCTGATATTAGATTCCTGGAATCTCATTCTTTCTATTTACTATTGAAGAACTCCCCCATTCCTTATTGAATTCTTCTCAAATGTGCTAGGTTTCTTAAGGTTTTAGTCCCAAAGCAGTCTAACTGGTCAAGAGAGGATTCAGCTGCCTATTCAATCATCCTTTTTCTCTTGTAAATCTTACATCAGTTACTAGGCAATTTAGAGCAGCCTCAGTTTCCATACAACTTGGGGAATTGTGTCTTAATATTTGTTACTCCAGCAAATGATAAACTTGATGGCATTTTCTTGGCTTTCGTTCTTTAGGATGATGTAGAGAGTCGATCAGTCTCGCTAGTTGTGGATACCTTTGATTTACAGCTATGCACTAATATATCTTACCAAAGGCAAGCATCTTGTAAAATAACTTTTGGTACATATGACTGGCTTTTCTTAGAAAGAGAGCAAAACAAAAGCTTCAGTTTGTCTCATTACCTAGCATTTCACATTTGGGATTTGAATCTGACCTGTGCTACCTCCCCTTCTCTCTTACATGCAAGACTGGCAGCAACAACTGGGACAAAAACCCTGAGTACTGAGAAAGTGAGTGGCAGGTTGAAAAGTTCTGTATAGAAACCTCATCCCTGGCAGGCTGCACAGCAGGACACTGGTATCAAAAGCTTGTTTGTGGGATAAGGAGTTGAAGGGAAGATACTGATACTTGTATTCCTTGAGATAAAGGAAAGAGAGTGCAGCAATACTATTGTTGGAAGTGTCCATTTGAAAGAAAACAAAGAAGTAATGGGTTAGAGTTAAGTGATCATTTTCAAAATTGCTTTTATGAAAGATATATGGCAATAAAAATATATTTATATTATAGATTGAATGTTTATCAGTCTTTTGATGTATCAAGTAAATTGCAGTTCAGATGATTCTTGATTGTTCAGTAAAGGTGCTTGTATGGGTGAGTACTCTTCACAAGACCAAATGTACTTTTCTTTAAAGTTCATAGCGTATGGTGAGGTCAACATGCTGGATGGAAGGGATGCCATCCAGAGGGACCTTGACAAGTGGGCTTGTGGAAACTGCATAAAGTTTAACAAGGCCAAGTGCAAGGTCCTGCACCTGGGTTGGGGCAATCCCAAGCACAAATATAGGCTGGGTGGAGAATGGGTTGAAAACAGGGGTCTGGTGGATGAGAAACTCAACATGAGCCGGCAATGTGCGCTTGCAGCCCAGAAAGGCAACCATGTCCTGGGCTGCATCAAAAGAAGTGTGGTCAGCAGGTCTAGGGAGGTGATTCTGCCCCTTTACTTTGCTCTCATGAGACCTCACCTAGGGTACTGTGCCCAGTTCTGGAGATCTCAACTTAAGAAGAACATGAAGCTCATGGAAAAAGTCCAGAGAAGGGCAACAAAGGTGATCCGAAGGCTGTAGCATCTCTCGTCAGAGGAGGGGCTGAGAGAAGTGGGGCTGTTCAGCCTAGAGAAGAGAAGGCTCCCAGGAGACCTTATAGTGGTTTTCCAGTGCCTGAAGGGGCCTACAGGAAAGCTGGGAAGGGACTTTTTACAAGAGCTTGTGAAAGGACAAGGGGTAATGGATCAAAACTGAAAGAGGGGAGTTTTAGGTTAGACATTAGAAGGAAATTCATTAGTGTGTGAGGGTGGTGAGACACTGGCACAGGTTTTCCAGATAAGTTATGGAAGCCCCATCCCTGGAAGTGTTCAGGACCAGGTTAGGTCGGGCCATGAGAAGCCTGATCTAGTGGGAGGTATCCTGCCCATGCAGGGGAGCTGGAACTAGATGATCTTTAAAGTCCCCTCCAACCCAAACCATTCTATGATTCTATGATATTCTTTGCTTATTTAAAAGCAAGTTTGTGAACAAATGACCATATTTGAGAGAGAACTGAATGTTGGTGGGAGAGATTAATTTTATATTTTCTTTAAAAACTGAACAAGTTGGAAGGGAAGCAACATAGGCAGAAGAGTGCTGGGTTTTTTTGTTTTGTTTGTTGTGTGTTTTTTTTTCTGGAGGACATACTTTTTCAGGTTTACCAAAAAGATGGTTTAGTATGGTGACATTACTGCTGCAGTTCTCAAGCAGATTAGCATATGAGGTGAGTGTTCCTGCACAGAATTCTCACCCAGCTGTCATTCACCCTTCAAGTGAGATGAGGACAGGACATTTTAAAGTTGCGAAGTGAGAGAGAGGAAATCCTGTTACAACTTCCAGCTGTGCCTTTGGGGAAAGCACTGTTCATTATTTCTTGATGCATTTCTGGATTTTATATCATGTCATTCACTGTTTTGTGCATAAATATTTAAGTGTATATTCACCATTGGCTGTGTCTTCCGAATACCAACTTTTCTTCTGGCAACTTTCTAAGTGTAGCTTTATGTCTTATTTAAGAATCTTCCCCCCCAGCCCCAGGTGTTTATTAGAGCACTTGGCTTTAGGGAACCTCACTAGTGCTTTAGAGCATGAGTTACTTTGTTGTACCTATTTTTTAACAGAGCAGTCAATAAAGTCTCAGACACAGTTCTCCACATTTTTAGCCAGCCTGACACTGGCATGGGTTGGGACTGCACAATACATATGCTTTACTGCTATGCTCAAGCCTGTAGTAGAATGTTTGTTTCTGGTCAAAGGCAAAATATTATGAAAAATGTAGATATAAAACTAGCTTTTCACTCATTAAAACTGGAATTAGAATTAGAGAAGTTTGTTGTCCTGCAGTTTAAGGTAAACAAAAAGTGTTATTGTTATTATTGCAGTTGTTACTAACTTAGGAACCTAAGTTGTGCTCTTTCCTGTTCTTTTAAAAAATTATTTATAATCTCATCAAAGGATAGTATATAATAGTTGGGGTAAAGATCAACACTCCATTCCCATCCAGCATCACATTATATCAGATTACTTCTGGATTTTTTAGAAATCAGTTTGTCAGATCAGAAAGTTTTCAATTGGTATATCCAAAGGACATTACACAAAGAGTATTAACCCTTAAGGAAGTAGAGAGTGTGTGTGTGTGTAATGTTTATCTTCTCACAGCATTTTTCAGAATGAGAATAGTTGTGCTTGAGAATTTAATCTATTTACAGTTTTTGGTGATAGACATGTAATTTAGATTTTTACTACTGTTGTAGGTGCTGTTGTTACTTATGCTATATTCCCTTCATGACTGGAACCCAAAGGAAATAAAGGAACAAGAGGTAAAAATTAGATACCTACCCTCCCTCTGGGGAGAAACAAAATGCTGTGACTGTTCCTCCTTCCTGATATCGCTTCCTAGATGGCAGAACCTCAACCTCCACCTCCTCTTTTGACTTGCAGTGGTCTGATATTCATCTTCTACTCCTTGGCCAGTTCCGAGGCCTATCCTGTTCTCCTCCTCACCTAGTCAAAAGATGTCTTCAGTTAGAAGTTATGGCTATACATAGGTAGAACATACTTGTGACAGCTTGGGTGGTGTCATTAAGGTAGCCACGTGGCATTCAGCATGGGCTAAATCTGAAAACATTCAGTTCATTAATTTATTTTCATACTGCAATGAATTTTTTATTGATATAGCACCATCGTCTGTATGAGTGACAGGTATCCTTTGAGTCTAATATCCCTTGAAATCATTAAGGATGTGTTGAGAAACAAATTAGGACAACCTGCATATACAGTTGTGACTAAACAAAATCCACTTATTCCCTTTCCTCAAGACATGCAGCAATTTGAACAAATAGCATCATATTCCCAAGCAGTGTATCATTTTCCTACTTTTCAGCTATAATGAGGTGTGAGTTTAAGCAAAAAGAATGGGAAAAGAATGGTGATATGTCCAAGAAAATCATGACATTAATAACATAGAATATGATCAAAAGAATACAAATACCATCAAATACGTACACTAGTGATTGGATTGGTGTGAGTGAAGTGAATATTTCAAGTCTTCCTATTTGCATGTCTTGTCATTTTATGTTCAGAGATTCTGATAGTAAATAAAGCTGCAGTAAAATTTAATATGAATGTAAATCTGGATATGGTCGTAGTGACTGTGAAAAGCAAAGTTTTTAATATCATGCTTTCCAAATGAACATTACTAACCAAAGAGATTTTGTGCACAAATTCTCAAATTTCATTAAGGGACAACCATATACTAATACAATTGGTCTAGCAGAGACCAGTAATAATCATCTTGAAATCCGTAAGCAGTAAAAATGTAAAGTTTATGTCTAGTAAGGACTGGAAAAGAGTTTTCCATCAAGTGTTAATGATAAACCTGCTGCATGTAAAAACTACAAAAGGACAGTGCTGCTTTAACAGGGACTACTATTTGTCCTCCGTGGAGCTTTGCAGTATTAGTAAAGCAGCATGAAAGAGTTGATTTTCATTTTATGTTGTGCTTGTGAGGCATTAACATGATGTTCTAACACTTGTAAATGAATACAGCTCTTGCCTAATCTGTCATTTTAATGCCTTATAGATTTTATTTCACTCTGTGTTGTACCAGATTCTCAATAATAATAATCAACTGCTTTGTTGTTCTCTTGCAGAAATTAAATTTCTGTAGTGAGTGTGCAACTAATAAAAGATGTTGCTTGAGGAAACAAAAAATAAATATGATGAATCATAAAAGTTGTATGTAGGGGGTTGCTCATATATGAAAGACAATTACTGAACCAGTGGTAAATTCATCTGGTTCTCATATTGTCAACAGCTTAATAACTCTCACAAAGGGTTTAACCATAGTAGCTTTATCTATATTGCTATCTGTAATCATAAATGTGAACCTCATAGACACTTATATATATGAGCTATATGTGTGTGTGCTTGTGTGTATGTATATATTTTTAGTGTTTTAAAAGCCTATTGACATGATCATGCTGTGTTCTTTTCTGAACCTGAGAAGCTCTGCTACCATACTGACTTCGTCACTTGTATAAATCTAGCCATTGCCTTGTCATAGTTAGCCATGTGGCAGAGCACTGCAGTGGGATGGTCAGGAGCCAGATTAGTGCAGAAGGTCTCAGGGCACTGGTTAAACAGTGACCCTCACATAGTGTGCAAGAATGCAGTGGTTTCAATAGGTGTCTAACAGACAGCCCTAGCTGGCTAAATACTCCTGAGTTTATTTGTAAATATTTCTAAACATGACATCCAAGAATATTAAATACAGGTTAGCCTCGGGCTTTGCCCCTGAAAAACCACAGAGGAAGAAAAATGGGAGAAAAAAAAAAATCATACAAATTCATGCCTTTGAGATGTTCTTCTTGGATTCTGTTGGGGTCTCCATACTCTTCAGGAAATACCGTTCAGTACAAAATAATCTGTTGGACTGCAGGTGAGTATATAGGTCAGACTTTGGAATAAAACATATGTAATATCAGGTACAGTTTGGTGCTTAATATCCACTGTTTTCTCCTGGTGGGATTGCAAACACAGGTGAAAGGTAACCATATTATCAACTTTGTATTTGAAATCCCTTCTTTCATAACTTAAGTGGCTGTGAACAGAATAAGGCTACAGGGAACCAGGCTTTTAACCTGCATAGTATGTGCATAAAAGCATACACTAACTTTTTAGAGTTTTCTGCTTCTGCTGTAGCCTCATCTTTTGGCTCCTACTTGACAATGTGGCTGCTAATTTAACTTTCAAGTAATCAGAGTATTGTAATTTCTTCTGTTTGCTGAAGTATATGCAGAAGGATACAAATAATCTTTTATAGGAGTGCAGGGAAGTTTAGAAGGATGTTTAAGGCTCGATTCCTAAACCAATTTTGCATCCAACAGTTCCCATTAGGCATCAGAATGAAATAACTGAAGTTCCCAAACTGCTCAGTTTCATTTTAGTAGGAACCAAAGGATACCCAGCACTTTTAAAAACTTTGTAATTTTTTTTCTTCTCCAAAAAGAACTTGAGATCCCCTAAATAACTAGCTGCTGCTGAGGCAATTGAATATCTCTGGGAATCTGGGCTATCAGCTTTGATCTTAGCAGTGATACTGCAGCACTGAGGGTCACTAAGCAGAGAATAATTCTAAAAGCATTTATATTGTGACTTCCTATTTCTTATTTGGACCTGAATCTAGTACTGTTGTTGAAAATGGGGCTGCACTGGGACAGAACTTCTTTCTGTTCTGTAATGTGGAGTATGGACATGTGTGTCTAAGTGACAAGACCATGTAGCCTTAGCGTGTCTCTTAGCAATCCTAACAGTAACCCTCAAGATTTTATTTTCAGTTTTTCCTGGTTCTTGATCAGACTTTTCTCGGAAACACAGTTGGAATAAAATTTGGAGATTGTCTTCTCTCATGAAAAAGGCCACATTTGGTGATGATTTTAAATTTTCATACAAACAGAGAAACACATTACAGAAATGATAATTTTTTTTAGTTCACTGCTAAATGGCATATGATGCCATTGTATTTATTTCTTTGCTTTGGTACAGACTGAGTGCTGCATGTAGGTAGGCCCACCAAAGGACAGATGAAGGTCAAAGCACCTAAAGGAAGAACCCAGATGAAAACAATAGAGTTGACAGTGTGAAGTGATGGAAAACACGTAACTATCATAGAACACATGTATGTCATAAAATAGATTAATTCAGATTGGGAAGGACCTCAAAGGTCTTTAATCCAACGTCCTGCTTAGAGCAAGATATCTGTTAGATTAGACTGGGTTGCTCAGAGTTTTGTCTTGCCAGGTCTCAAGAAGCTCCAAGGATGGAGCCTGCACAACCTCTCTGGGCAAGCTGTTGCACTGTGTGATATTGTCATGACTGAAATGTCTTGAGTGCATAATGGAAGCAATGCATGCTGGATAGTACAGGGTTGTGGGTTTTTTGGATAAGGTGGGTGTAAACAGTGACTCTAAAACCAGGAACTAGTTCTTGTGACAGGCAAGAAGGTCTCGGGAGCCAGGAACCCCCTGTGTTTTCACTTGAGTTTTTCCTATAACTTGCTGAGTGCCTTCCAGCAAGTCACTTTTACCCCTTTGTCTCAATTTCTCCATTTATAAAATGGGGATAATAATGCTTACCTACCCTACAGGGTGTTGTGAGGATTAATTAGTTGTTGGTACAGCACTTAAAAGATGTAAATAGCCATATAAATGCTGGATATTATCATTATAATGAGAAGCACACAGCACTGTAAGAAAAGAAATGATCTCAAAATAGGTTGCATGTGCCGTTATGACCCCCCACAAGAATAGCTTCTGGAGTTTATTTGAAACATCAGCCAGCATCAGACTTCTAAATCTATAGTTTGATGCACTGTTATAGCAGTTAACAATTTTTTTCTCTTCCCAGTTGTTTTTTATAGTCAGCGCAAGTTAGAAAAACAAGTCCAGGTAAACATATGTAGTGGTCCTGCTTGAATAAGCACTTACTTTTATGATGTTTATGTTAAATATATAAGGATCATTAGGAGGACAAGGTGACACAGTCAGTTATTTTGATAGCCTCGAGGCACTTCACCACTGACACCTGGTTTTAAATTCCAACTGGAAATGACCCAAATTATCATAAAAGTACAAAGTTTGTGTACCTGAAACTCAAATTCCAGAAAGCATCCAAAAATAAAGATGACAATGATAGTAACCTGCACTTTGTCAACACTTTCTTAGTTATATTGTGTAATTCAGAAACTAATTTGGAAAAAAAAAAAACACACCCAGGAAGGCTCATCAGTGTTACTCTGACATACCAGAGTCACTGGTGGCAACAACCAGAACTCTCGTAAGTGATCTCAGCAAGTCTAGTAGTGAAGCTCTGTTGCTAGGAATGTTGAAATGCCCACCCAAGAGTAAAAATTCTGTCTTTGTACAATGAGTTACAAAGTAGGACTCTTACCATTGTCATCGAAGTCATTGGGTCACATCTGATTTCTTTTTTTCCCCCTGTATGAAATGGAAAGAAAATGCTGTTCATAGATGTCTGTTTAATAGTGTTTGCCAGACAAAGTAGAATTTTCACAGCACAAGTTCTATAGCTCAAGAGTCCTATTCACTCAGCATTTATTTTACAGGTTTTCTATCCACCCTTTCTGACTGAAAAAAAAAAGAAAATGAAAGAAAAAAAATATTAAAAACAGGGAATTTACCCACTTAAATTCAGCTTTGCATCAAAATGGTCTTCTGGTTTGTTTTGGGTTGGTTGGTTGTTTTTTGTAGTGTTAGTGAAATCCCAAGAAGACATTCATAATGATCTTCAGATACAGAACTCATAAATTGAATATTAACAGCTAAAAAAAGAGAAGTATTTCCCACTCCAGCAGGAAAATACATACTTTCCTTTCAATAAATATGGGTCCTGTCAGATAATATTTTATAGGGAAGTGTGATCTTGTGGTATGAACATAGGTTTACGAGCTAAAGCTGTACATGTTCTAATTCTGCATATAACACTGAATTTGTCTGTGGCTCTGTGCAAATCACCTCTTGATCTGAATTCTCCTTGCATAGCATGGAGATATTTTTGTGTACAGTATATCAGGCAGTTGCTGTAAGGTGTTGAGTTAACCTATGTCTGTAAAGATTCTGGAGGAGGAGATGTCAGATTCCTGGTGAGCAATGAATGAAGTTTTGCCTTGGAATGTTTAGTAAGACTTGAAGTACCATTTGTATAAGTGTGCAGTGTCTGATGCCCCTGCATCTCACACAGGCAACCTAGAAAATTTAAGGAAGTATTTTTTTCATAGGACTTACATACTTCTTCTTTTCAACTGTAGATGAACAAGGAAATTCAGATTAGGTCCAGCTTTGAAATTCCCAGTGTGGACTAAGGACTGTCATTAAAATCAGCTAGTTTTATCCAAGCTAGGATAAAGCCAAGACTTAAAATATTTTTATTTCATGTTCAACTATTTAGATAAATAGGTTTTAATTTGTATATTCTCTTTGACAAGTATAACTACAATTTACAGAGTCACAAACTAAACCAGATGGTGTGCAATGTTCAGTTCACTTTGTCAGGAAACACTCATGCCATTTACAAACTGTACTATAGCAGGCACCAGCTCAGTTTGCCATGAAACATAGTGCTGGTAGGTGGCTATTTAAAGGATTTTGTGCCAGAAAGAAATACAAATAAGGTTTCCTCAGATCACCCAAAGTTGGGCGGTAAGTAGTTGCTGTCATCTACTGATTGTCTTTAACATGAAGTGTTTCAGGAAATAAAAGGTTCCTGTGCTGAACACATAACTTGTAATAACCCTTCCGTGGGATGCAAGAGCACGTACCACTCAGTGTTGCTATTGCTGTGGGAGTCCTCTTCACTTCTCTGATAAATCTGTGACTGAGAAAATGTTTTATATTTTAGCATTTTTTGTGTATTTTGCTGCTATATATGCTTGCTAGCCACATAAATGTCTAATGTTTTTAATTTAGCTAAGTTGTTAGCAGGATATCTTGTGGCAGGAAGTCCTGTAGTCTACTTGTTCACTGTAAAAAAAATGTTATCTGTTTTGAATTTGCTACTGGCTGATTTAATTAACTACATAATTAAGTTCTTGAACAAAACAGGCTGAAAAGTTTATTTTCTGCATGCTTTTCAGTGGCTTTGCCATGACTTACCAACACATGAGAATTAATATCCAAACAATGCTTAGTTTCATCATGTGATTCAGCAGAACTAGATAGCACAGAGGTTCATGTTATCTCCCTGCTACTTTTTCTGCCTGCAAACAATTTTGGATTCCTACAAAAAAGAAATGTTAGTATTGAAGTGTTCTGAGTTATATTTCCCTTGTATTCAAAAAGAAAAGCCTTGCAAATGTGAGTCAGGCTGGTTATTATTATCTATATATGTTGATAATTATAGAATAATTATGTGTATGGGGAGTTCTGATGAAGGGTATGGAGGAAGATGATGGAAGTCACAGATTCCTCTTGGATGGTGACAGATTCCAAGCTCTGTGTGGCAGATTTTTCTCTGGCCTAATATCTAGTTTATCATATTTCTCTCACTTTCTATGGCGGACTTTGCTTTGCTTCGAGTTCTTTTTCTAGAATGCATGCAGCACGCAGCAATGAATAAATGTAAATGATAATTTATAGTTTGGGAAGAATGACTCAGTATTTTCCTTAATTCATTATAGTGATGAGAGTATTTCTGTAGTGTACAAATATGTTTTCAAAACATTTTATTGTGTTTAAACCTTTCCATTGCCTTGTGAGTTGCATTTGAAAGAACATGGGTATAATTTTCACTGGGGTGTATGGAACCCATGCATTTCAGGACACATGTTTAAACCAGGTGAATTTGAGGCCTTGCCTGGTTTTCTACTGGTTTGTTGGTTTTGCCTTTTTAAAAAAATTTTTTGGAGGGACAAGATCCAAAATTTAAAACAAAACTTGTGGAAGGCATGCAAACCTACTGGCATATATTGATACTAGAAAGAAAAATGCTTCTTCAGACCCTTGTAAAGCAATATTGCTTAATTAACCCTACTTAAGCCCTACCTTGTGGAAAGGTTAATGGGATTTTTAATGACCTTGAGTGGTCAAGGCCTCAATTTTACATTTCTTCTGAAAGCAAATGGAAAATAGAACAAGAAAGCTGTGCAAACTTCTGTGAAACTGGAAAAGAATCGGTTTACAGCAACAGTTCAGGTAATTTCCTATTTTTTTGAAATGGTTTACCCATTCCTTACCTTGGATCCACTGACATCATTGTGGATGTTTGATGAAGCACTGAGTTGCCACTTACAGGATCTGGGTGTAGGTGGCAGTTCTGCTCACTTGCTCAGAGGGTGGGGGAGGGCCCGTTGCTCTGCAGCAACCTCAGGGACAAAGCTGAACACAGAGAACCATAATGAAGATGCTGGTTTTGCAGCACATTATACCCTCACCCCGACCCTTTCCCCAGTGACCTCTCCATGTTGCACAAACCATAAAGTGTGCATGTCTGTCTCCTCCCTAGAGATAAACAATCACTGCTGCTCTTCTTTCTGACTTGACAGGTACAAACTATCTTTTCTTTGAAAAAAACTGAACTGGTCCGTATCCAATTTAACTCTGACCACAATTGTTCTCAAGTGCTTTTCATCTCTAATGTCTGCTGCTTCTGTTTAAGACCCTAGGAACAGTTTTGTATGCCCAGCTTGCCTACTTTCTTCAACCATACTCTTTTGCTCTTAGGGAAGTCTTGTGTTGTCCATGTCCCTAGCAGCTTGGGTCCAGTCACATAAATTTAAGAGAAAGGGCTCATTCACTCAACCCAGTTTTCCAGCAGGCTGATCCCACTGCAGTTGTGTTTGCTTTGGAGTTTTGTGTGGACTTTTCTGTTTAGGGTGGCTCTGGCATTTTTCTGTCATACTCAGTTATTCAATATAATCCTATTCAAAGTTATAAAGTTTGTATTAGTTTTACAAACAAATGCCTTGTCATTAAGGTATAATACCTTAATGGTAAGGTAATAGATACACTTAAAGGTGTATCTACTTTTAAGACTTTACTACTAATAAATGTATTTCCGTTCCCATTGTGCTTTCTGTCTGCAGATTTCAAAGTAGTTTTCAGACTTTATTAATGAACGAAATCTGAATAATGGCTTTGGTGAAGTAGACAAATAGCATTAATAAATTTAGCATTTTTTTAAAGCAACGTTTTTCTGACTGTTCTAATCTGAGCTGTACTGGAAGCATACACAGAGACAAAGATGCTCAAGAAGGTAGAAATGGAGTATTTAAACTTAAATAGATAATCTTACTGGTAGGTGGTCATTGTTTTTTCCATTATACAAAACCCAAGTTCGTCCTGTATGCTAGAAAGAATGCCCATAATTAATTTCATTTTGCTACTTGTTTTCAGTATAGAACCATCAGGTTTGGAAAAGACCTTCAAGATCATCAAGTCCAACCATCCACCCTACAACCCCTAAACAGTAAACCATCTCCTGAAACACCATGTCTATCCATTTTTTAGAACACCTCCAGGGACGGTGCATCTACCACCTCCCTGGGCAGCTTGTTCCAATGCCTCACCACTCTTTCTGTGAAGAAATTTTTCCTAATATCCAGTCTGAATCTCCCCTGTCACATCAGGCAATTTTCACACACTTGAAAAAGTACTTGAGCTACAGGTTGGTCACCAGTACGTTTTCCTGGGTATTTGGATTGTGAAAGGGCAGTGATTCTGCAGCTTGGGTGGGAATGTACCATGAATTAGGAGAACTATATTAGAATTACGGCTGTTATTCTTTGTGAGCTGGCCTCCAGAGGGTGATATGGATGTTCTGCCTGGCAGAAAACATATATCCAGACACTCGTACTAATAAGTGCATTATAAGAATTACCTAATGAGAGAGATATTGCTTTTAAACAGTCAATACAGCAATGCATGCATCCACAGGGTCACAAATGTGCATTCTTCTTCTTTATCTAATGTAGTACGTAGCGAACACTTTTTAGGGTGCTGGAGATGAAGCTATTAATTGCATTAAAAAACTGTCCATAATTAGGTTTGGAATGTAACCATAATCAATGGTTCTTGACACCTGTCAGGTTGCAGCAGGCTAATACCTTTTATAACCCTGATGAACACTTGTGTGTGTCACATCCTTATTACATAGAAGAGTGGACTTTCAAGGTTGGAGAGTGAAAATAAGATGCTGTAAAATTTGAACTCACTGAAATGGCGTAGCGTTTTGTTCCTGTGGGCCGGTTTCAGCGGTGGTGTAATTGCTAGGAATTCCTTTGAAACCAAAGAAGTTACTCCAGAGCTGAATTTTGCATTATACTTCTGTGCTTGGCACTGGCAAGGGAGCAAAAGAATTAAGTTTCTTTTCAAAAGTACAGTGCATAAATTTTGACTCTTGCTTCTTTGTGAAGTGTGAGCATCTTTCTGAAAGGATGCATTCCCTGTAGCTAGTGATCATATATAAATGGAGGAGATTGTACAATTACTTTATATAATTCACACTCATGCAAATTAAAAATGGCCACAGTCCATTGTTCTGAAACCACTCATTACATCTTCAGGTTTTGAAAATGAAACTCTATTCAGAACCCCCTTTCTTTCTGCATGAAAATAGCAGACAGAGAATGTCTACTGCCTGAGGTATGAGACGGGTATATATAGAACTGTGTGTATGCATATCCACATGTGCCTTTTTTTGTATGTGTTGCATGTGTGTATATATTCTCACACTTAAGTGTAGATGTTTAGACATAAACACTGGGTACAGAAGGCAGCAGTATATGGATGGTGCTTACTGAATGCAGATAAGTACACACACAATTTCTGTACGATATCTTTATGCTGCATCTATACAGAAAGATACTGTAACCTAAGTCTTTATTAAATGAAAAGGAACATTTAAAAAATGCTTAACTTAAATTGTGTGTCATTTCATCCTAATTTGTGAGAAGATGTTAATAAGTTTTCCTGTCTCCCCAAAAACACCCCAAGGATCAGTTCTCTAATGTACTGTTCTGCCTTCAAATCTGTATAAACAAGTATAAATGTTTTAAAAGTAAAGAATACTAATCAAGAGACAGAAGACATGCACTGCTTAATAAATCTTGCCTTCAATTTATTTGTCTAGTATTACAAAGGCAGAGGAGATATCAATTAATATAGGCAAAGAGGACCCATAATTTATAATTAACTGGCAAGTGGTTTGTAACAAACAGCAGCACTGAATCTAATAGCCAGTAGAAAAATAACTAGTGTTGATTTGTCCCTCGGCAAATTAATAGAGTGCTTATCAATGACAGGGTTACATAAAACTGCTAAATAAATAATCATCAGTGAGTTAGAGTGAAGCAGATCTTTAACAAGCTTAATCTGAACCTCTTGACATCTCTAGACTATGAAGAGATTAAATGCTAAGAAAGACAAGACACTATGCACATTGTAAGCATGCTTGGTAGCTGTGCAAGATCATGTTCTTAGGTAATGAGAAATAAGGAAACATTTTTATTACAAAATTACATTGAAAAATGATTTTCATTATAATTAGACTGAAAATTATAAAAGATATATCAAAGAAATGCTGAATTAGAATTAACCAGATGTGAATGGCACTACATCTCTAAGCAATGAAAACACATCAGTGGAAGCAGGTTTGATATATTTTTGGCTCAAGGATTTTTCTTGGTTTTATTATTCACTTTTGTCCACTTCTGGTTTCTATGTCACTTTTGCTGATATTCCCTGGTAGCTCACTTAAATCATTGCAACAGCTAAGCAGTGCACCTGATTTTCAGAATGTGTCTTATTTATGAGCCTGGACACATATATATATATGTATGTGTATGTATATATAAAAATATATATAATTCATAGACATGTTTTACTTTTTTAAAGGCTTTTTGTGCAATAAGTCCATGTATGAAGGTCTCTCCAGTCCTTGTTTAATGATAACATGAGTTAGTTTTGTCCTGGAAAGCTTCCAGTTCTCATAAGGCCCAGCTAGAGCCATGCTGGGGAATCTTAAAAGGCTTTGTCTTTGAGTGAAGATGTACAGAAACTTCCTTGCAGAGCAAGGGGAGAGCAGAGACTGTTTTTCATTCTGCTTGATGCACAAGGATTTGAGATATAATGCAGATCCCATAGGGTCACCAGTAGCTCCTTGCAAGACGGTTGATAATCAGTTTATGGCTGTGTCTCCTTTCCAGATTTTGTGTCATTAAAGAGGACAGGGCTGTCCTCTGTAAAACAGCTATGAATTAGACTATAGCATGAATTGCCAGGGAATTAAATCCTTTTCTTTTTTCCTTGAGTCCTCTATCCTTTTCCTGACTCTGAGAAGAAAGATGTTTTTTGCAAGTGAGACTGCCATCTTTTTGGGAGAGTGAGGAAATGTGCAAGGAAAAGCAGAGCTGAGTAATTTTGTCAGAATGCTTTGCTGGAACTTTGAGGAATTTCATCTGGAGCAGAATCTGACCTGTGGTGAAGATATGCAAATTCTTCTTTTTTGTGTATAAAAGCAAAGCTGCCCTGACACAGGCAGGCAACACCTGCTGAGGCGCATCCTTTTGGGAGCTCATAACTTCCCTTTTGTCTTCTTTAATCCTCCTCATCCTTAAGGAGCAAAGAGACTCCTAGTGTATCACTACTCATTCAAGGAAGTCTGTCTTCTAATCTATTCAAACATGATAATGAGGCAGTCCAGGTACCAGAGATAAGTAGCTTGATGGGTTTGAATTACCATAGGTGGTGTTATGAATAGGAACTAATTGCCTGTTTATAGAGGAGATCTTCCTAGTGGGGAGATTGATCTCACCTTTTTCTTGCTTCCTGGTTGAGTGTTTTTTGGTGGGGTGGGTGGTCATGCTTGTTTGGATTAGACTGTAGATTTTCTCAAACCTCTCTGTAACTGCTACCAAAGAACATTATTAGCAAGAAAAATGTTATCTTTATATCCAGCCCCTTTTCTAGACTTTTTTCCCTGCAGTTGGGAAAGAAGAAATTTTTAGGACCCTCACAGAACAACAGGAAATTTTTTCTGTTGGATGGTTGTAGAAACTGCAATAATGAGAAAGGAACCTCATGCTAATAATGCTTCACTAATTTATTTTTATGTCATTGCTTTTGCAGTTTTATTCAGAGACTTGAATCACCACTTAAAAAGAACAGAGTGGAACCTCAATTTTGTCTTCCCATTCCTGACCCAAATCTATGTATGGTGGGTGGACCATTGATGGATCAATATTGCTCAAAACCAGTAACACTATCTATTTAAAAGCAAGGAAGTTCCTGTTGCTTTGGGTTTAGAAGCATCTTAACCTAAGCACAGAACGGTTGTCCAGAAAGAGTAGGTCCACCTCCGTGCAAGCTGAGTAGTACCTCTAAGCTCATGTGTTGTGTATACTGCTTGTTTTATGTCAGTATATCACTGTGATTTGTTACTCTTTTCTTTTTTTTACAGATTGTTTCTAAATTTAGTAAAATCCTTCTCCCACTGCTCAAACAGTACAGAGTTCCTGATTGCACACAATGATATAAATCATACTGGGTTAAATAAGGAACTAAAAACCTGTAAATTTTCTGAAAAATGTTATTTTCTATTGTGCAATATCATGACATTGTACTGTTATAGAGCAGAATGCTCTTTATCTTTTGATGGTTCTCCATTCATCCTGCATCAGGTGGGCCTAGAGGTTGAGAAGCATTTGTTTCCTCAGTAGCAATTGTTTCACATCATGTCTGTGATGTTCAGATGGCTTCCTGTACTGGGAAGGTGTGTCGGTGCCATCCACCTCTACTATCTACTCTGTACAGACTGTTTCAGGAACAGTTTTCAGTCCCAGAGAGCCCCCTTCACAGGCGCATATTGTGAATTAAAGTACAAGTGTTATGGGTGTGAAACATTGCCGTTCTACATCAAGTTGAACCAGGGCAGTTAATGCACTGGAAAGGAGAGGTTTTCTGTTTGCTTTGAGCTAACAGGTAGATGGTGATGTGGAGCAGATTCTGTGGAAAAGAGGATGTTAACTATGTGAAAAATACTGCTTCGAGTGGGTGAGTGCTGGTGGTGAAGTGAGCAAGGAGATGAGATAGATGGTGTGCTGTGTTTCTCATGGCACACATGCAATGACTGTCCAAAATTCAAGGGTTGTTTTCTAGGGGTATTTGGGGTTTGTTTTATTGTTTGGTTTGGTTTTGTTTGGTTGGTTTGGTTTTGGGGGGATTTTTTGTTGTGTGTGTTTTGGGTTTTTTTTCCCAATAAAAAATTTAAAAAATCTGTGGTAGCTTCACACACATTGCTGTCAACACCATAGTAAGATAGCTGTGTCTAAGGTGCTATCAGGGAGGTTACAGGGCATTCATCAAAATCAAGCTGATGCAAGCGTGAATACTCCCAAGAATAAGACCTTTTATACAGAAAAAATGCTGAAGGCTGAAAAGGGGCTAATTTATTTAAATTATCTGTATACATGTCAAGCCCCATAGTTTCCAGAGGAAGCTGACAACTGTGAGTTAAAGAAAGCTTTTCTTAAATTCAACAACAAAAACCTAACAGAGAAAGTTATACCAGAGAACCTGAGCAACTGAGACGATAATAATCTGTAGTAATGCAGATGTACAAAATACAGTTTTCTGCTATTAAGCTTTTAAATGTCAGTAAATGGCAGTTTAGTAGATCATTTGCTAATAATGATTAAATTTCTCATTAAAATGTTTCCTTCATTATTCTTCAGGTAGAAATGTGTTATTCAACGATTGTTACATCAATTATTCTTAAAAAGCTCATTAAAATACTGAAATATTATCTCTCATAGCCAGAGTACTTTAAGAATACTGTACTAATTACAAACGGAATAAACTCTTGTAATATCACCATTTGAATTGATGCCTTATAAATTCTTAATGAAAAGCTAACATATAAAGTGTAAATCAAATATATAGATCCAATAAAACAAAACCTTTTTAATCTTGTTTTACCTTCAAAAGAATTCTGATTATTGTAATTAAATAATGCATGATATAATAAAGATCTAGAATGTGTGATTATTTCATTGGCAATTGAATATTGGTGCTTTTTATTTATGCAAGCAATTTATCACAGACAATATGCATCAAGCATTAAAATATTGATACAATTACACCTATCCTGCAGAACCAATAAAAAAAACTGTGACATGCCTCTCTGCTGATGATACAAGGATGGTTTGAAATCCTTGTTAAATTTTAATATTCTGATGTGCTGGGTTATGCTAATTCTGGTATGGAATAATATCTCCTATATCTAGTGTTCTGCCTTTTATTTCAGTGAGATTACAAATCTGGCTTCACTTAGCATGGCTAACAAGTACTGCTTTGCTTGCTGCTCTGTTGGTCACTCCTAGGAAGAAACGTTAAAAGACAGCTTTGAATTTTACTTTTTAGAGTTATTATTTTGCTATGTATTCAACTGTTGAATTTTGCTGCTGCTGCATCCTGTTATTCTTTCTAAGATTTTTGCAAAGGCTTCTGGCCAGCGTCAGGAATAACTTGCCCGTAGTTAGTGGATTTAGAGAGACTGGTTTCAAAGCAGTTTCCATTATTGTCACACTTTCTTAAGCCTGGCATCATGGTGTCAAGATAAAATATAAAAGGAACAATCAGCTTCTTTTGGTTGGAACAACAACTTTACCAGGTCAGATTGTACATTGTGAGATTGGGAGAAATTTCCATATCTTTAATCTTATCTAAAAGAATTAAAATGCTATACCTAATAAGCTAGTAATTCTTTAGCCACTTTTATGCAGAGAAACTGAGGTGCAGAGAACTACTTAAGGCTATTAACTGAGCTAGTCTCTTGTCATTCAGTTGGAAGGGAATGTTTACTGAACTGCTCAGAAACTGGGTGCCCACCTTTATTTGCTATTTTAGCTAAGTCAGTTGTCATAGAAAGAGTTGTATTTCCTTGAAGAGAATAATACTGCAAAAGTTTGTACAAGCTTAAGGTATCCCACCATTCATATACTCTAGATAATTTTTGAGGGAACATCTTGAGTATTTGACACATTTTTATAGCACAAAGGAAACAAAGTGGCCTAAAACAACTACTTGCAGCTGTGCTGGCTTTCAGAAATGGCCTTTGGGTATCACTGTTCCTTCAAGTGAGGAAAGAAATGGCAAGCTTCTGAATAAACAGCAGTAGAAAGATCAAAAAGCACCAGCAAAGCGTAAGCACTGAATAGCTATGGGTGAAAGCAAGCCCTTTGCTAAGGGTCATCCTTGAGAATGTTTAGGATTTTCAGGGACCTAATAATGACTCTTTCACTTCATAACATTATAAAACCGTAATTTACATGTCGGATTCACCAAATTGATGAGCACAACCTACAAAGTATTGAACACTGGATTCTCATTATGTTCAATGAAGGAAGACAGCATTTAGTACTTTGGAAGATGAGTTCTGTTTTTCTATAACTCACCATGAACTTAATAATGTTTTTGTACTATCTCACAATATTTTTTTTTTTGCTCTTTTACTAGATATACTTGTTTTTCTCAGCACATACTGCCTGATCATCACAAATGTCTCTGTTATGTCATATTTATGAGCTCCTGTTTAGCTTAAATTAAAATCAAGCTCTCAGAACAAACAGCTCGATGACCAAAGGCTGCTTTTCAAGGCATCTACTTAGTTCAGATAAATGTAACTAAAATGGATAAAGAGGAAACTTTTAATACCTGCTTTTTTAAAATCCAAAATTGGAAGTGTACATAGAATAAATAAGGAGGGGGAGGGGGGGGAACTAGTTAATTAAACAGTAAGCTTGCCAATGGATTTAAAAAAAATGTAGTAGTCTGTAGGCATGTGCTAGTGTTTGCAGTTAATTCCTCTTTCCCTCGCTGCCAGTTTACAGGCAGGAACTCTGAAGGCACCACATAATCACAATGCTGTCACATGTCTGACAGAGTCTGAGGACCCAGTGCCTCTGCCCACTTGCAATTTGCCAGCACTTTGAAGCCTTTACTACATGTGCATATTATGCTTGTATATGTACATATGTAGGAGAAGAAAAAGCATACCGATATTTATGTGTTGCTAGATAAGAGTGTTTTCATTGCTATGTCCGTATACATGCCTTGTTTGAAATTCTTTTGCTCTGTGGTCTGTGTTGTCTCTTTACTGTAGTTAATTGGGTGATGGTTGAGAGGAAGGACTTGGTAACATGCAACTTTTAATAACTTGTTTTGAAGAAAGAAAAATTATTGGGGCTCATTAGCACTGGAAAATACATGAATGGTTTACCTGTTAAAGTAGCAGCCTGTACCAAAAATGTGCACCTTACAATATAGATACTTTTTTGCTATAAAAGAGCTGATTTAGTCAGAAAGGTGACAGTTAAGACTTGTTGCAGCAGAATTTTTTGCATCTTTGCAGAGTGACTTTTTTTTTTTTTTTTTTATACTTTACCATAGTGGCTGTCCATCACAGTTGTTATGTATGCAGGCTGAGTGAGCCCGCGGGGGATCCTAGTTATTTACACTCTTTTTCAAGCTTCGAAGCTGTTATAATCATTCGCTGTCAACTTTGTGCTGACACCAAATTTTACTTTGTGGTTTTTTTATGCTCGGTTTGGGTCTAAAATACTGACATCCATACCCTACACTGTAATTCTATGGGTGACTGAGTTGACCAGCAATATACAGTATTACTCACAGAGCTTTGGAAACCTGCTGCATATGGAGATTTCAGGATTTGTTGATTGTGGACAGTAAACAAAGTCCCCAGGCTTTATGCTTTTATCCTAGTGGTGGCCCTCAGGAATAAACTGTGTCCTGTTTCATCTCATTGCATTTTCATCTCTAAAAAAATGTAAATATTATTTTCGTTTCCTACAAAGCTGCAAAGTTGGAGCAGAAAAACTTTTTCATTGCATTTTTTATTTTCATACTTGCTTGTTTTCTCCAGGCTTGTGTTTTTAAGAAATGCATATTTTTTTGTAATCATCATATGTTTAGCATGAAGCTGCAGGTAGTAGTGGGGCTGGTAATGGGCTAATGCTTCAGATTCAAATTGAAATAATGTCTGAAATGTTGGAAATAAATTATAATGAAAGAGCATGCATTGGCAAATATATAGGGGTTTTACACCCTTTATGCTTAGAAAGGCAGATTTGCATGCCTGTGCTTGAATTTCTTTGGTCTGCAACGCAGTGAAGAAACAAAGTTCTTTCACATGTGCACTAAACCTTTCCCTTATGAATAGGCCCCCTCACTTTAAATGACAGCACACTGACTGATTTCTGTCTGTTTAAAGTGTGGGAGATTCATGGCCAAGTTACCAGATCCCATATGAAATTTCAGGTACCCAGGTGCCCAAAGGGTGTGATCACACAAAATGATACTACCCTGTTCTTAACTGGACTTGAAATAAAACTGGTCAAAGAGCTTGTGTGCTTGGCCAATGTAATAAAGTAGACAAATAATTACTGAGCAAATCAAACACACTTACACCTCAGATGATTTTGAAATATTATCTATAATCGGGCACTTCTGTGCTAGGAGGAAAGGTTAATAAAGTAATTTTAAAAAGATTGTGTGGAGTATTACAGAAACAGAAGAGAACTGGTGATCATAATTGTTAATCTCCTGAAACACCAGTCCTCTATTGCACAAGGCATATATTTTAGTACAACCCCTTATTGTTCATTCCACATATTACTTTATTATGCTGCTTAATTACCTTTTGTAAAAAAATCTTATTTTAGCTTGCTTTTTTTTCTTTAATAACAAATAAAGCTGATGGAAATATTTGAGAAGAAAAGCTTATTTAAAGTCTCTACCTGCCAAGGATTGAGATTAAAATATTTACAGTAGATAGATGTATATTTGGAGTTTGAATGACTACAGAAACTGTGTCGTGAAATACCAAAATAAAGTGTGTAAATACATTGTCCACTACTCTGTTTCTAGCTTTGTTGTGTATGAATGGAGCCTAGCATAGAATACAAGGAAGACCGAGGTTTTGCTTTTTGGTAGTTGTGATTAGTTCCTCTGAACCACATTTCTATTTCATGGCATTCCAGATAACCAGGAAAAAAAATTTTTCCAGGCAAAGAAACAGCAGCATCAGCTTCAGCGAAAGAAAGTTCTGTGTGCAGAAACACCTCACCTTAGATTTAAACTCTCTGTTGTCTACTTCCTTTCTTTATGCCAACATTGTTAGGTTCCTTAAGCAGAGTGTTACTGAATGCAGTTGAAATTTATGCAGCCATCATGAAGCATTTGTACTTGGGCTCCGAATGGTTGGTAGGTTATAGAGCAGTTGGGAAATGAGAATCTTCTTACCCTCATCCAGTGTCAATGAACAGGGCTGCTGTGCCATTTTCTGAGGGAGATGTCACAGATTGTGATTGTGGAAGACTCTCCATTGGAGAGATGGTGAGTTTTGAAACGGACATTTGCAATTTTTGCAGGAAAATGTTGTCCGTCACACTGCATAACAACTTCACTGCTCAGAAAAATTGCTACTTGTCAATACTTGTAATGCTTGGCAAGAGAAAAAAAAAAAAAAAGGAAAAAAAAAAAAAAGCTGTGCGTGCTTGAAAGAGTTTTTCAGTGAGTTTGGCAGTGGAGGTGGTTCATCTCGTACTGCTTAGGTATAGTTAGTTTTTCCCAGGTATCTGAATACTTTTAGCACAATGAAACCAAAAGTCTTTTTCAGTAGGTCAGAGACTTTGCTAGCTACTCCACTAATACATCTGCATCCACTGGTCATCTTTAGCCTAGAATGCCACATTTACCTCTTAAGTGGAGCGGAGGGAGTGTAGCAATTTAAAATGTGGAGTCTGCCACAGACTGTTTCTGTTTGCAGAAATACAATGAGAGCTGCTTGCAGCTTCTACAGGATACTTCCCCTGATTTATGGTAGCGTGGCTGCTGGTTAGAGTAGCAGGAGAACCAAGAAGATGGATATTATGGTAAATATTTATAACAGTGAGTTTATTGCGCATACATTACTATGGTTTGAATTGAAAAGAGTCTACTCCAAGCAGACGTGACTTTGTGAGAGAAACACAGGCTTGTTTTCCATCTCCCGGGGATATAATCCTGAGCATGTCTCAACAAATTATTTTCTCTAATATATAATTTTGGCTAGTAGTGACTAATGTTGAATAGAATTATGGTTGTTCCTTGCATCCGTTAAAAAATTCAGTGGAGTGATTCTGTTCTGGTGAAAGCAGATACTTTTTTTGCGTTTGTAGCACAAACATCTAAGTGTGTTGTTCAGCTTTGTCATGTGCACAATTCTACATTAAGATTGGAGTTTTTCTGTAACCTCTGTGGATATAAGATAGACAGGTGGGGAAAGACACTGGATAACATCTATATGGGCTTTACATAATTAAAGCCAGAGCACAGAACAATATGCCTTCTTTTTGCAAATGACAATCCAGAATTTCACACTATGAATGTCTGAGATACAATACACTGAACAGGTTAGAAAAGTAATATAGACATAGGAATCACTTTCATCTGGCAAAATATTTCAGTCAGCAATGACTAGCAGTAAAGTAAAATGATCACCTTTAGTATATCTATTATAAAAACAATTATCTAAAATAAGAACAGCTTAAAATTTCCACTGGAATATAAAGCATCAGTTCTGGAGTCATACATTGCTTTACTGTTTTCATGGGCTGCGGTACTTTCAAAACAATCGACTTGAAATGCAAGACCTGGCTCCAGACAAAGGGGGGACAATTACCTCAATTAATGATGTATAAATAAAGAGAATACTCTCCATCATGTTGCTGTAAGAATAGAATCTAGTGTGTTGGCTTTTAGGTTTTATACAAATCACTTATATCCTCCTTAAAAGAGATCTTTTAAAATATATATATAAATATAGTGAATGCGAAATACCATTAATCCAGTAGTAATATCATCTGATAGTAGTTAATCCCTTCTTAGGGATGGCTTTTCCTGGTCCTTTGGAATATAGGAATGTGCTTTTACTGTTAGGCATTTTGTTTAAGCATCAATCAGTTCTTAATTCTTAATTGTTGTCTTCCCCCACCCCTATCTATAAAATACCACCAAGTAAAATGAATGCCATCTTCAAAGGTATTTTCTTGGGAGTCTTATTACATTTTTTAGTCAGTTATTTTGTATTCTAAGGTTATGGATCAAGGGCAGTCCCACGTCTGTGGTTTGGACTTGGCTATCTGATGTGACAGGATGATGCAGATGTACCAGAAGACCCTAATCTGTCAGAGGAAGTCTATTAAGTTCAAGCCCCTAAGCTGTCTCAGCCAAATCAGTGATACCAAACTTACATTTGTTTTTGTGATGACCATTCATTTTGGTCAAATGAAGAAATTGCTAGTGTGGTTTTTGTGGCTTCAGGGGTGAAATCTATGAATGTCACATATCTTTTAGCCTCTCTGCTCTCTCTGAAACATTATTGAAAATGCTTTTGTATAGGGAAAAAAAACCAACCCAGCCATTTTTATTGCAGCTGTTTATAAGTCACCTTGATGATAAACAGTTGGGGAAAAGAAGCATTAGATTCTATAAAAATTATTCTTTTTGTGAATAATAGATAAGGTTGGAAAAAAAAAGCAGATTGTCGGCAGACAACTGTGTAGCAGGAAGAAAAGGTAGTCTTGAAGTACATCTCGGAAATATTAATTTGTTTTGGACTGGTAGTAAGCACAGTTGCAGACTGTGGACCTTGAACTTGTTCCGTAAGCTATGGGCTTGGCTGCTTTGGAGGTTCACTCAGTGCAGGAGATCAAACAGAAAAAAATAAAACTGAAGGTATTCTACTGGTCTAACAGCTTTAAGTGCAGATCTTTGGTTTCTGTTTAAAATTTCCACCATTATATATCAAGACATGTATCAGATGGTAATTGTAGAATTCTTTGTGCTGTGTTAGCCATAGAATTAAAAATATAGGCCAGATTTGGGCTGTTTCATGTGAGATAAGATCACATTTCTTTTTTTTGCAGCATTTGTCAGCTCCAGGACATTTTCTGTCTCCATGTTTGATATTGCCATTTCCCCATCTTTTTTTGGCAAGTTAAAGGTGAAGTTATGCCCCACTGAAGTCTGATTTTGGTCATCTACTTCAGTGAGATCAAGTTTTCATCCTGTCCCTTTGGCTGGACCTTGTCTAGCAAACTTTCACCAGGGAAGATCTTAATTTATGAATACAGAGTGAATCTAAGTGAACTCTTGAATCTAAAGTGTTTTATTTGGTCATGTTCGAGTTTTCATAACTTCAGTGGGACCATTCTTAAATAAAAACCTGCAGACCAGATCAAGCAGTAAAAGTGATAATGTTAGGTTACTTCCTTCAGTACACAGAGATTGCACGGGCAATTGTTTAGGCAGCACGTGTTGGAAAGGTGCTGCGTTCTTCTGAAACATCTGTGACTCTTTGCTCATTTTTTAGTTTACTCTTTGCCTTCTTGATGGGAGTGTTTAGAAAACCCTGGTCAAGGATATTGTATAAAGGGTGTAGAAAAGAAGAAGGAATAAAAATCTGTTGTTTATAAAATGTGAGTTTGATTATGCCATGTAACACCCAAGCTTTGTTAACTCTGTTCTCCTACTGTTTTGTCTCATGTGAGACTCTTATTTGTAAGTTTACGTGGCTTTCCAACTCCTCATTCTTTTTGAGCCTCTTTTCTCCTCCTCTTGCTTGCCAGCTACTATACTTAGGACAGCTAATTCTTCAGGAGGGCCTGTTTCCTCCGGAATGTGAAATGGCATTCAAAGTCCTGAGCTAACTCACCACGTTCCACAACTAACAGTAACATGTGGCTCAGAATGTGTGAATCGAAGGAGGGATTAGAGAATAGATATAGAATGGAAAACCCCAAACTACACAGTCTTTTTTCAGCACATTTAAAATGTAGGCTATGTTTAATCTGACAGTTTTCGTTCTTAGGAAGTTAGACTAGAAAAATAAATCTAATTAATGCATTTCCTTTATAATGGTAAGATAAAAATGAATTTTTTTTTTAATACCCAAATAATTTCAGAAAGGGAAACATAAAAAAAATCACTTCCTTTTTACTTGCTTTTATATAAAAAGATATAAGATGTGTCACTTCCCCTATTTTTCCCAAAATGGATCACTGACTGTGATGTATAGTAATTAGTTTACTTTTTGTGTGTAAGAAAACAAAGATTACAAAGATGTAGTTAGGTCTGTTTGCTTTCAAAAAAGTAACATTGTAACGAGAAAAAAATAATTATTTGTTAATTATAGAAATTGCTGAGTTATTTTTAAAAAGACATTTAATTTAAAAGCTAACCTTATAAAACTTTATTTGTGTGACTGATTCTTTGTTCTCATCAATGCAATTTTTAAGACTAACAATGGCAAATGCCAGAAGCAACTGTGTAAATTTCCCGAATATATTGGTCCTGAACTCTTATGTTTGGAAGGCAGCTTAGATGTATCCATATGCTCAGGAACCTGCAGGACTGTCACTTCTCAGAGTTGTTCTCTTTCTCTCATCCTCATTCAGAGGGATATTTATATGCATCAAACTAAGGTGTGAATTTATAGTTCATCAGCATTGCTGTACTAACTCTGTGACGCTTTTTTAGCTTGCACTGAGAGCACCTTTGCATGGCATGATTTAGCTAAAGTATTTTTAGGGTGCATCTGCACTGCAGGTAAAAATGTGACTGAAAACTATGTGCCCACCCTGGACTTGATTTGAACTCGATGTCCAACAGATAGCCTTGCAGAAACCTAATCACAGGGTGCCATGTCAATTTTTTCATGTGCTCCTGGCTTGTACTTTTGGCATGATATGCAGCTCAGCACTGTTATCAGTATAAAGATAATTAGCAGAAAGCTACCTACTGCAGTGTAACCTTATAAATATAGTTTTGAGATGGATGAAAGCACTGGTTGAACTCAAAATCTTCTCTGGATCATGAGCAGTTTGAACACCAGTCCCTAAGGAAATGTGGGTATACAGTTGAGCTGCTGAGTATATAAAAGGGAAAAGGCAAGGTTTCCACCATCCTGTGGCATAAGCCCAAGCACATCAGTGTTTAGGTGTAACCTGGGAAGAGCTTGCCCATCTGAGTAGCCCAGACTCAACAGGACCAAAGCCAGTGGGTGTTTCTGCAGAGTTCAGCAAAGCATTGCTAGAGATGTCTCTCTTCTAGCTTTGAAAAATAGGTGCTCTGTAAACTCTGCTGGTTCTGCACTGGTTGCAGAAGAAAAAGGAGATTATATGTTGCTTTATGGGCTGATATGTGTTAGGTGGAGTTGGTAGTCATATCACTCAGCCCACAGTATGTACAATAGTGAAATGTCATGTGTAATAAGGATACTGCTGTCAGTGAGTATGGTGGAATGTGGCGGGAGGAATTAAAAACTGCAATGTTCAGCTAAGTGAAAAAATAGATGAAACCCTGAAATCAAATCTGCAGCACATTTTCGTTGCTGTCTTTTGCTTTGGAAAAACTTAACTGTTCTCAAAATTAAAATGGTAAAAAACAAAACTGGGGAAAGTAAAGATGTTCAACTAACTGCCTCTGGCCAAAAAACTCCAAACAAACAAACAATCAAAAAAAAGAAGAGCAAGAAACTGACAAAAAAAAATTATAATTTCAGATTCCAGCAGCCTGGATTGATCCCTCATATTTTGTCTTTCCAGTCACTTAGATGTGGTGGCTAATCATTCATGTGTGTTCTGCAACTGAAGTTGCTGATTTTCTGCTTTGGACTCCATTTAGAGCAATCTGAGGAATTCTGAGGAATATCCCCAATTAGCTGGCTGCTCTTGACTGAAGAAGTATCCTGTTACAGGAGGGATGTTGTGGCTACTTTGTGCACCCCTTAAAACCCCAAGGAAAGTCCTTTCACTCCATTCATGACTAAGCACGCAAAAGAAGTTCACAAGATTGTTTCCTCTTAGTCAGAATACTCTGTAATATCACTTCTTTCAGATTGCTCCTGCATATTGAAAAAAAATGTTTTAAAAGGCCCCATGTATGTGTACAAAACTGATTTGAATAATTTTAGACATGTAGCAATATATGGTATTTTTGCTTATGGCAATTGAACAATAATCTACTTGATGCAGTGACACTAAATATGCTTCAGAGGATGTGTGTCAGTCACACTGTGTGCAGAGCTCTTCAATAAGGTTTTAGTTATTTCAAGTCAGTATTTTCTGTTGGAATCCCCCCAGCTAAAAAATAAAATGAAAAGCCAAACATCAACCTTGCATTTCAAATATGAACTGGAAACAAACTCAATTTACAACTCACTAGATGAAAATTGTTCTCTTCTGTCATAATTCAATTCACATTTGGTTTATTTGAGAATTCATGTATTATAACCCTTCTTGCTCACACTTCTGAATATCTTAGTTTGTTGCATCCACTAAGGCTGAGGGGGGGTTATTTTTATTTTTGCTGGGTTTACACTGTAAGTGGAGGCCTCGTCCTCCCGACAAGACCTTCCACCTGAGGGCAGCACAGTCATCAGCTCTGACTAACTTAGAGTCAGTATTTCTTGTCCCAATTCAGCTCCAGGTCAGATTTTGTTTTAATTCCCTCACCCCCCTTTACATTGTTTGCATGAGATATGATCACTCTAACCTTTCAACCTTTCAACTTCATTTTGCTGGGAGCTAAATCCCTTACTTTGTCACAATATAGAGGATTTACCTGCGTTGTTCCCTGTGCCATTATGGCGTCCAGCATCTTTCTTTGTATTACCTTAATGTATTAATGTTAGAAGTAGCAAAAGCAGAATGAAGTGCTAGGAGGGTCTGAATATCAATATGAAAATATATACTTTTTTAACATCGTGCTATTCCAAATGAAACGGAACCTTTTTTCCTACTATTCTGAGATCTCTTTTCTTAAACTGGATGCTTGACAGTGCAAGAGGTAACACCTTTCAGCAGGTAAAATATGTTGTTATGGAAGGGATGTATGGCAGGGATGCTGACAACAATTAGCACATGCTACTCGTTAACAGAGATTACAACTGAGCCGAAATGGCAGGCTGCCATCAGTGTGATAGTTACGGGGCAGTTTAATTTCTAACGAATGTGAGCACTGGATTAGTAACAATATTCAACAAAATGCTGCCTGCATTCTCTTATGGCTTTCATTACCAAATTGAAAATCTGTGTAGATTTCTGAAAATTACTTTTAAATGTAGCCAATCTCCTCGACTGCAAGGCTTGATTTGCTGGTGAGGGAGTCCTGCTGTGAGATTTTAATGAAAGATCATAGTGCCCCTCCAAGACCGTCAAAGAGCTATGGGCCCTAAAAGACCTGAAATAATCTGTTTTACTTTTAATGGCAGCCATTTTATATTCATTAAGATCAAAATGCAGTTTTGCAGGCAAATTGCAAAGCTGTTCCACTCACAGCTTGAGAACCTGGAGGCCCTACAGCTTTTTATCTTGTTCATAAGCAAATATGCAGTTAATATCTTTTAATATGCTTTGATGCTTGGTAC
This sequence comes from Apus apus, assembly GCF_020740795.1. Classification (NCBI taxonomy): domain Eukaryota; kingdom Metazoa; phylum Chordata; class Aves; order Apodiformes; family Apodidae; genus Apus; species Apus apus. The sequence goes on from NC_067284.1 coordinate 46,258,603, forward strand.
CTTATGGGTACATTGTACTGGAGGTTAGAGAACTGCATGTTTCTTTGGCAGTGCTAGCAACGAACTAAAGCACTAGTCCTTTTATTTCCATAATGGCAGAAGAAATGAGTCCTTTTTTTTTGTCTTTTTTTTTTTTTTTTTTAATATGAGCTCTGCTCAAATAAATTGTAAAGCACCGTGTACTATATGTTCAGGGTCTCATAGAAGACACATTTTTTTCACTACATTCCATCTGTTGGTGGTTCTTATTATTTAAATTTATACAGCCACATTATTTAAATGTAAACAGCCAAATAAGATAGGATCAAATCATTGGCATCTGGGAACTGTGCTCTTATCCTCTTTGATTGTGAGGTTGTATGCATTAATAATGGAGTTCTAAAGACTGTGATTCCACCTGATATACTGTATGACCTTAACAGTTGTGATTTTATCAGGGTTTCACTGTATGAGAAAATGAAGGTATTTTGCAGCTCATTTCTGGCAAAGCTAGTTTGCATTATCTTGTGTCCAGAGTAGTTCTGGGTTTTGTGCTTGTGTATTTTGAATATAATTTTGGGGTCTGATTTCTGTATTTCTGGTGATGCTACAAATCACATTTCCTCAGATTGTTTTCAGTGAATGAACTTTACCTTCACACTCTATATGTGTTGGTTTAATTGCATGCTCAGAGTGGTACATTGCTATCTCATCCTGAGTTGTGTAAAACTTAGCATTAGTAGGCACAATGCTGCTATGCTCTGAAGCTACTGTTGGCCAGGATCTGAGATTGCAAAGAGCCTAGTTAAAGCCCCTGGTTGAGAATGGGGCAGTGGTAAAGGTACTTCAATATGCAATAGTTTGTAATATGTGTTTTCTAAATCTTTCATATACGGTAGGACTTTTCCTCTTTTCTGTTGTAATCCAGTAGAAAGTGCAAGAGTGTTGTGCCCTGTTTTCTTCTTTCAGCCAAGAAGATCTACTGAAGATCATATAAAGAAAATTGTCAAGACTTCTTGATTTAAGAAAGGGCTGTCAGCCTCTTTATGGGAGCTAATTCCAATTGTGTTGTCTCAAAAAAAAAAAAAAAAGAAAAAAAAGTGCATTAAGACAGCTCCATCAAGGGGGCAGGCTCTCTGTCCCTGGGCCCTCCCAACTTTTGTGTGTGTGCGTGCGTGTGCCCCACAGGCATATTATAATATTGTATGGCATGTTTACAAGTTCTAACATCTTACTTTGAGCAACTGCATAGCTTCCTCATAGGGCTCAAGAACTTCAAGCTTTGTATGTCTGGCAAAGATGAGCGAATTTGATAACCTTCCCTCTTTGGGTCTTAGGGCGAGTTGAATGCGTCTGGTCTGCCAAGGCACAATTTAATGGGCTTCTGAAAACACTCAAAAGGCAGACATAAATGTGTGGATGGGCAGCCAGCCAGGGTGACCTGGGGGATGGGGC